>NW_004797565.1:173127-174497 GCF_000002075.1 Aplysia californica | reverse complement strand
TCTCTCTCTCTCTCTCTCTCTCCCTCTCTCTCTCTCCTTCCCAGTCCCGTCAATGTCAGATCAAAGTTTAAGCTATTCTCATGTTGAGATTTATCTTAAGTTTACATCTGATACTTTCCTATAAGGAAAGTAATTTCTAAGCAAACATTTTCGAATTGACATTTCAATTTTCCTCAATAACCGTTCGGCTTTTCAAGAGGTCTGTCAAGATAATGGGCTGTGGGCCAGGCACAAGGATGCTTTGTCTGTTCAGCTGTTGTCGTCGGTGATGTTAAATAATTTCAAACTGGCTGAAATTATTATCTCTTAGTGGGATAATCGCTCTGGGGCGTTCTATACGCCTTGCACAACCAATGGAGCTACCGCTATTCTGGACTGTCGAGTGAAAACAGATCGAGGTCTCGGTTCGTTTTGTGTGACAATGCACGCCTATATTTTTATTGTTACTCCTTTCTGTTAGTCATTGTTTGCCATTTCTGTTTTATTCTTATCTTTAAAAGAATACATTGCGGTTCCTGACCTCAGTAATATCTGACTTCTTAAATATAGTAAAAACAATGTGGGTTGCTGGAGGGTGCCAGTAGTATGTCTTACTTCTTTTCTTCTTTCTTTCCCTCTGATGTTATTCTGTCTGTCTTGCTTTTTCATTGCTCTAAACGACCGTTATTGTTTCTCATTGCACAAAACAAATTTTAAAAAACTACAAAGCAACACAAACAAAATAGGGAGACAGATAAACAAGCTCGACAAATTTTAAGGTAAATGATCTGTTAAAAAGCTAAGGCCATCATGGAAGAAGGTGGGCGGCGGTTGACCGGAAATAGTTTTAAAACGCTTGAGAAGTAAAAAAAAAATTCGTCAAATGAGAATTATCACACAACACCCATGATTGAAAACCCACAAGTATAATCACAACTCTGGGTGCCATTCCCCTTCAACCTACAACATACTTAAACATATGGGCATACAAACAAACAAACACACATCCATTCCTTAATCTTTTTCTCCACACGCTCAGTCACTCTCTTAGATATATAATTATATTCATACTAACTCTAATAATACACTAAATAGAACAAAACAAACAAACAACCTCCCCCCACCCCACCCCCCATAAAACAAAACGAGACAAAACAAACTTATCATACAAAAACCACACACAACAACAACAACAACAGCAACAGCAACAGCAACAACGACAATAACAATAACAATGGCAACAACAACAAAGACAGTACACCTGTATAGAAACCCTCATAGGTAAAAGATAGAATATGCACAGCAGACAAAAGTAACAATTAAACAGAAGCCGAAACATCCAGCTGAGCCACCCTACCCCCACCCCACCCCCACCCCACCCAAAAAATATT
>NW_004797565.1:167346-169911 GCF_000002075.1 Aplysia californica | reverse complement strand
TATATGTGTGTGTGTGTGTGTGTGTGAGTACGCGCGCGTGCGTGTGTGTGTGTGTGTGTGTTGAATAAACATTTTAAAAAAACTGACTTATTAAGTGTGAGAACGTGACACGAAAGAAAAAAGAGGATTGTCTGAGAAGCGATCTGCCGAAGGAAATGTGGTATCTCTGTGCAAAGGCGACACGCCGTGTGAAGTTCAGGCAGGAAATTAAAACATTACTTTCCTTCACATAAACAAGCAAGGGACCCGAGCTCCACAGAAATACAGACAATTATGAGCAACGTCTTTGTCGTACGGGACGATTTGAAGTAGCTAAACTGGAGAAAACGAGCTGAAAAGACGAGCGTCGGGCAATTACAAAGTTAAAGAGAGAAAGATAATAGAGATGTTGGGTGAGAGGGGGAGATGATGAGGAGGAAAAAGGCGAGAAAGTTCAGGAGGGAGAGGAGGAACGGTTAAGAATGAGGGGGGGGGGGGAGGAGGAGATTGAAAGAAAAGAGGGTAGGAGGAGAGAAGAAGTCAAGAAGTGAGAGGAAAAAAATTAGCTGGGGGAGGGGGGGTGGGGTGATAAGGAGAAGAGAAAGAAAAGAGAATAGTAGGACGAAGAAAGAAGGAGAGGGAGAAATGAGGAAGATAGGAAGAAGAGAGTGAAGAGACGAGTAGGGGAAGGGGAGGGAGAGTGAGACAAAAGGAAGTGAGGGAGTAGGAACAGAAAAGAGAGTGGTAAGAGAAGAGATAAGAGTGTGACAAGAGGAAGGGAGAAAAAACTAGGATAGTGGAAGGATTGTACAGGTTAAAAACTCCATGGTTTGGGGAGGAGGGGATTGCAGTGAGAAAAGAAAGTGGTAAGTTATTTCTTTTTTTGTTTTGTATTTTTCTTTCGTTATTTTCTATTCATTCATTCATTCATTCATTCATTCATTCATGCATTCATTCATTCATTTATTCATTTATTCATTCGTTCCTTCGTTCATTTCTCCCTTTACCCTTTTCTTCCTTTATTTATTTATTTATTTATTTATCTATCTATTTATTTATTTATTTTGTGGGCGGCCCGGGGAGGGGGGGAGGGAGGAAGGGGAAGTAGCAGTGGATGGAAATAGAGAGGAAGTGAGACATAAGATTTGTGGGGTGGGGGATGGGTGGGGGTATAGACTATATGCATAAGAAAAAAAGTGGATGAGGAGGAACACGATTAAAAACTACCGAAAACTCAATAAGAGTTCTAAGCTGGACGTGTTGTTATCACAGTGCATATCGTGCTCGACTGCAGTGTCGAGAACCCTGGCTCAAACCTCCACCAGGGTATTCCCTGTGTTATTTATAGAATTCCAAAGCTTTTCACTTACTGACACGTCTTTAGGTCATTCCCAAAGGAGCGATTTCAACATGTTTGTATGTACCATAGAATTTTAATGGGCTGATTTATCAAAGTCATGCTCGTCAGACTGTGCCGAAACAACATAGGGGGAAATCCTGCTTTTTCCCCCTCATCCATACTATCGTCATTTCCCTCTACTTCTTTTGTATGTTTGTCACTTTCTTGTGAACTGGTAATTCCGGAGTGCCTTGATATTCGAAGCAGATTTTGTGCTGTTGAGGCCAGAGAGGTGAGCAGAGAAAGCCTGATTCCCCGTTTGGACTTCTCTTTTGACATCCACCCCTTGGCGCTCATATGCCTTATTCAGTTGCGAGCGCCGTAAAAACCTTACAAAAACTAAAGCCCTATTGGAGGTGGGTGTTGTTTTCAAAAGTGCGGCCGCACTAGGATAATTGTTTAGTGTTGAATAAAGAAAGATGCAGGACAGGCGGGTACTCTGATGTGGTTTACTCCTTTTGTCCCATCAAACATCTAGTATCCATATTTCTCCTTCCTCTTTTCCCTGTACGTCAGTCTTTAGTAACAACTCTTATCTTTGTCATTTACATTACTTGTGTCGCAAGTGAGGTAAACCTCTTACTTAAACTAAAACTTACTGGAATATGAAACTCATGATGCCCCCTCCTCTGTGCTCCTGACTCTTTCTGCAGCCTTTCTGCTGTTACTCCCTGGCTCCTTCTTACTGCTGTCTGTCAACCACACCCCTGATCTTCTGGTAGGAAAGATCTACTTCTAGCCTTCTCGGACAAGGGCGAAAAATGTCGGAGGTCCCGTGTGCACGTTGCGAACATTAAAGATCCCTCTGTGGTCTTAAATCGAAATGAGTAGGCTTCGGCCGCCACCATGGCAAAATTCAATATTTCCTACCAACCGAATGATTTTATGTTTGATGTGTCCCGCGCGCTCATAAAAATGTCCTTATGCAGTTGCGAGCGCCGTAAAACGCTTACCGAAGAAAGAATAAAATTCCTGAGGCACTATATGGGAGTGACATGAGGAGGACACTAATATATTTTGGGAATCGAAAGGGAAAATTAGGAGCACCGGGAGGAGTAGTAAGGAGTTGAACTTTAATCGTGTTTGGAAGTTCACTTAGAATAACAATTATAATAATAATAAGAAGAAGAAGAATATGACTAATATTTTTTTTTAAATAACAATAATAGTAATAACAATAATAGTAA
>NW_004797565.1:164571-166978 GCF_000002075.1 Aplysia californica | reverse complement strand
AAAGGTTACGGTGTTCGCCTCTCATTCAATTCTCGTACGAATCTGGAAAGCGACGATTAATTTTCTTCTCCAAACATTTTCTCCCGAGCGCTCATATGATCTTGTGCAGTTGCGAGCGCCGCAGAACACTCAACAACAACAGCAAACAAACAAACAAACAAACAAACAAACAAACAAACAAACAAACAAACAAACCCCCAAAAACATAAATTAATATTCGCATTTTCATCTTTAAAAAAATGATGTCAAATACGCAAACGAGAGAGAGAGAGAGAGAGAGAGAGAGAGAGAGAGAGATAGGGGGGGGAGGAAAAGAGAGAGAGATTGAGTGAGCGAGAGAGCGAGAGAAAGAGAGAGGGGGGATATAGATAGATTGTGGACAGATAGAACGATAAATAGATAGATAGAGATAGATAGAACGATAGATAGAACGATAGATAGATAGATAGATAGAACGATAGATAGAACGATAGATAGAACGATAGATAGATAGAACGATAGATAGATAGATAGATAGATAGATAGATAGATAGATAGATAGATAGATAGATAGATAGATAGATAGATAGATAGGCAAAGAGTGTGAGAGACTGAATGAGAGAGAAGGGATTGGGGAGGGAGAAAGATTGGGTAGAGAGGAGGTGGGGTGGTATCCTTTTTGTAGACTATAAATCATTAATGTGTACTTGGGCAAAATAAACCTCTCTGGTGTGTCATTGGCATTTTTTCCTAGCCTCCAAGTTTAAATAACTGTCTACTTTACTGAGACAGCCACCCTTAATGCTGGACTCAAATACTGTCATTATCATTGTTGATGGGTATTTGTGGACATGGTCATTTTACTTACAGTAACTTACAGGCCTTGGACTTTTGTACTTTTAAGAACAAAATGATTACTGTCGTTGAAAAACACTTGCTTCATTTATATCATCCTCACATCATCATCATCATCATCATCATCATCATCATCATCATCATCATCATCATCATCATCATCATCATCATCATCATCATCATCATCATCATAACCAAAGTCTGTTTAAAAAAAGATGTTAGTATACTATTTTTCTAGTAAGTCGGAAAGGGGGGGGGTGCGGGGGGAGCTGTTAGTAAAGAATATTATCCAGCCTTTGTCTTTGGCCTCAAGATCGGTGCGAACAAAACAAAAAGAAACAGAATATTATCACTCTCTTGACAATAGAAGTCCCTTGTTCGCAAAGGATGTCAATAGCAATATTAGAAGCGTCATGAAAATTATTTAGTGACTTTACTTTATCTTCAAGAAACGCATTGTCTTTTTCTGTACATCCCAGCTCCTCACGTAAAAATCTTAGAATCTTAATAGTTTTAATGCTAAATTTACCCCAATCACTCTCATGAAAGGGAATAATTTGACAATTACCTTTCTGAATACGTGAAATTAAGCTGGGGATATTAAGTATCGAGAGGTCGATAGGGAAGCTCAGAGAACTTGTAGCAATTATAGTACTAAACCCCACCCCCCGTGGGCCGAAACCCCGCCCATACCGCCCCCAGAACACGCCTTTTACCACGACACCGGCACAAAAGCGAAGAAGACAAAAGAAATGATAATATAGAGAGAGTAACTAGTAAACGATAAACGTAGACCGCGGTGTTCGTAAGAAATGAGTAATGGGTTGGAAGGCTGCTACTGTGCGTGTGTGTTCCTAACCCCTCCTCATTTACGTGTTTATAATCGCTTCTTTCCGCGGAAAGGTTAACCCATCCCTTCTATCTGGTCCATCGATCTAGGACTAGTTAATTACTTTAATATACCTCGGGGCGGACGTTGTCTCATTGTTTGTCTCGATCCACGACAGAAAACAAAGAACTTGGCGAAGGATAACCCGACTCCGGTACTCCATCACCCACTTACTCTCCTTCTCTCTTACTCACTGATTCAACTCTCTTTTCGGTCACTCACTTTCTCACCTACTGATTTTAAGCATCTTTGCTTGAGCACTGATAAAGTTACCAGTTCACTCTTTCATCCGACTTGTCACTAACCTACCCATTTGCTTAGTCACCCTCTAAGGCGAGTACTCAGCTACCTCGTCATTCACTCACTCACTCACTCACTCACTCACTCACTCACTCACTCACTCACTCACTCACTCACTCACTCACTCGCTACCGACGACTGTGGTGTAGTGGTTAGGCGTTTTCCGCATAAGACATGAGTACGTTTCCCGGTTAGGGAAGGTTTTTTGTCCAATGCGAAGCTGCACCGTCTCAGTTCGAGTTGAAGCAGCCCGCCTCTTTGATCTAAATTGTGTTGATGGGGGCGTAAAACACTTACGATAACGTTCTCACTCACTCACTCACTCACTCACTCACTCACTCACTCACTCACTCACTCTATCCCTACCTCCTGATTCATTCATTC
>NW_004797565.1:161882-164105 GCF_000002075.1 Aplysia californica | reverse complement strand
TTTTTAATGAGGTTTTGTTGTTTCTTGTGTGTGTGTGTGTATGTGTGTGTGTGTGTGTGTGTGTGTGTGTGTGTGTGTGTGTGTGTGTGTGTGTGTTTTACTTTTTGATTGGTTTTGTTGGTTTTTTTAGCTCAACACCTTTTATGTCAATTTAAAAACACATTTCTCTGTGAGTGGTTTTTTAAATGGGGTCTTTTTTTTGGAGAGGGGAGGGAGGCAGGGTTGTTTTGTTGGGCTGTTTTTTTTTAAAGCTGAAAAACGTTGATCAAAGGAACAAAAATTGTAAATTTGCAGTTTCTTAGAACGCTCAAGCTTTGGAAGTCACCAAACTTTGACGGCCATTTTCTCACTAACTTTACCACTGACAACAAGTGACCCCCACCTCCTTCAATGGCGGATATCTCAACTTCTAGTCAAGGTAGATAAGTATTTTTCCTTCAAAAATAAGACAAATGAAAAAGCTTTAAGATGATAGCAATAACTCCATATGACCAACAACAAAAAATTGACCTGCGTCTGATTTTACCGTGTCGTGGCTCATATTAAATAGTAACTCTGTGACAATACAGGACAGACAGATTCGGTTACAACTAGGTGTGTGTGGTGACGTATCCCACATCTATGTATCCCACATCTATGTACGGACGTATCCCACATCCCCCCCCTCGGTGCTTGTTTTCCTTGAAGGAACGAAACAACACAGTATTTGATGCTATTTTTGTTTTAGTTGTATTTTGTTGTTGTTGTTGGTGTTGGTGGTGGTGGTGGTGGAGGTAGCGTTGGTGTTGTTTTATCTTCGAAGGGTTTATTTAGACAGGCTGGTGATTGCTGATGTTTATGTGAGGGTTATAGGGTAAGATTGCTCAGGTTTCGTGAACTGACAGGAAAAAAAGGGAGGTGGGGGCGGGGGCGGCATGTCAGGGTAGAACGACAGAGAATGGCTCTAAACACTTACAGCTCCAGTCTCGTATACGTTTATTCCCCCTACATTGTTATGTGCACTGTAATTTCTTACTTTTACACTAATAGATAGGGCCTATGAGTTGCTTCGGTGTTCATTTTCATTTCTTTGGTTTTTTAGATTTTTTAAAAATCGCTGAAACAGTGTCGTTCTGCGATCATGTTTTTTTTTTTTTTAAAGGCATCTTCATTGGCCCCCACAAAAAACATACACATTTTACAGAAAAGAATACCGTGAGAGTAGCTCCAATCATAATTAGTGTTTGAGTGTGTGAAATCTACTGCTTGCACTGTATGCTTCCCAGAAAGTCGAGAATGTTTGCAAGCGTTCTAGGGTCTGCTAGGCTAATATTAGTTGTAAAGCGCATAGAGCATGATGCAGAGAGTGAATAAGCGCGAAATAAATTAAACGCAACTAATATTATTTATAAAGAACATACATACCAATAAAAAAAATTTAAATCGTGCTGGACACACCCACATAACCACCATTTAAAACGCCCTCTCGTCCACATTACTTGACTTGATTAGTCTATTCTCACAAACCACTGAGCCACCCACCCACGTTTCGGAAGCTTTTTGTGGTGGAAAATAAGAGTTCTGCCAATAGACAAGATAAGATAAGATAAGATAAGATAAGATAAGATAAGATAAGTTAAGATAAGATAAGATAAAACTTTGTTATTCCACAGGGAAACTTTTCTTGGCTGTAAAGGATCGTAATAACACATGCAAGTATACATAAAGATTTATATTATATATTACTCTCATTAAAATTCAATATGAAAAGAGAAATAAAGCTGGCAAGTAAAGATAGAAGGCTGTCCAACTCACGATTCTATGGAGCGAAGGGGGACAAGTGTTCAGTGCACGCGCCCGTGGTCTTCTGCAAGCTAAACGTTAAGAATAAAAAGAATATTAGAAATTTAGAATCTAAAGAGTAAAAATCAAACTTCACAATACGAAAGTGAGAGTGAAAAACAGCACCCCATACATCCTTAACTTACAGACGTTTCTAAAATTTGAACAATAGGTACACGATTTTAGCTCGGATTATTGTCTGCATGAGAGGATTGAGCTGTGAATAGAATCGTATGTGAGGCATCGTGGTGAAATCAGGCGCTCGTAAAAAAATAAAATGAAAGAAACCGTCAGTTCAATGCCAGCTGGAAATTTTTAATGAGGTTTTGTTGTTTCTTGTGTGTGTGTGTGTATGTTTGAGTATGTATGTGTGTGTGTGTGTGTGTGTGTGTGTGTGTGTGT
>NW_004797565.1:157760-159009 GCF_000002075.1 Aplysia californica | reverse complement strand
ACACACACACACACACACACACACACAAACACACACACACACACACACACACACACACACGCATACACACACACACCCACAAACACACATATACAAGCCGTCGCCAACTTAAAGCTCCCATAAATATTCTTCTTCATTTCAACATGTTTTACACCTACCCCTGTTCGAGTGTTTTGCTAATCTTCACTTCGCCAAAATCCATTTTCCTTCGTAATCACTAGAAACAAATCTATTTCCTTCACCTTCATTTCAAAGTCTTCTTTTAACTTCTGTTTTGATTTCTACGTTTAATTGACGTAACCCCTCATTCCGCAGCTAAGCGAACTCATCAACATTCATGGGGGGAACTTACCTTTTTCTTCTCTGTACTTAAGTCATACTCATCTAAACATTTTCATACTATCACCCTGTTCTGTCCCAATTGGGGTGTTCTGGTGTGGTTTTCGCTCCTTCTTTCCTATGAGACACGTATCTTCCTTAGATCTTTTCTCCTCCTTCTTCTGTTTGTATGTTACACTCTGGTAACACCTCTTATCTTCGGCGCTGATATGACCTGATTGTGTTGTAAGGGCCGTAACATTCTTTCTTAAAATTTAGGTTAAAAGATCTATATTTACGATTTACTACATCCTTTCAGTTACCGCTACATCCAATTTTTTCTTTCTTTTCACATCAATACGTTTTCTTCATTCCTCTCTCGCCTCACCCTTCGATCTCTATCTTTCTTTTGTTACATAAAATGTCATTAAAAGTGAAAGTCAATGGTCAAGACAGAAGAATTCAACACATTACTTTGCAGTAATTTATAACACTTAATAATAATTTGTTCAATCTTTATCTAGCAAACCAAAATCCAGACGTAACATGGTCACCACTTTTGACAGTAAAAAACAATGATAGTCAGGTGTTTATGTTCTTGACTACCTTTGAAGACCCGTACACAATGGCTGTATCAGAGAGAGGTGAAAGAACAGAGACATTAGGATAAAATGGGGTAACAAGGGAATGTCTTTAGAACATGGGGAGGGAAGGAAATGTAATGAAATAACAAGCGGGATGTGCAGACAGACAGACAGACAGACAGACAGACAGACAGACAGACAGACACACAGACAGACAGACACACAGACAGACAGACACACAGACAGACAGACACACAGAAGAAGAAGAAGAAGAAGAAGAAGAAGAAGAAGAAGAAGAAGAAGAAGAAGAAGAAGAAGAAGAAGAAGAAGAAGAAGAAGAAGAAGAA
>NW_004797565.1:154565-155689 GCF_000002075.1 Aplysia californica | reverse complement strand
ACACACACACACACACACACACACAACAAGCACAAACACACACACATACACACACACTTACACACACACACACACACAACAAGCACAAACACACACACACACACACATACACACACACACACACACACGCACCCATCCACACACACACACAGGCACCCAAAGACAAACACTTACTTCGTACACCTCTGTTTCTTTTCCACGGTTTTTTGCTCCCGTCTTTTCTCATTAGGTGTTCCGGAGCTGGCCTGCACCTTGTGTTTTGGGGCAGTGGCCATTAATAACATTTGTCATGTCGATCCTTGTGGCCGATTGGCGGGCCGAGGCGCGAAAACTTACTTTACAGGGCACTTGCTAGTTCGCTACTTTAGAATTACAAAGTTCCATCTGACATGTTTGGCCGTTTTGAGCTACTAAGATCAGGAAGGCCTTTTTGCGACTTGTCATAACCTCTATAATTTTAAGATTTGGAGGCCGTGGTAAATAACGGGGGGTAGAACACGTTCAGATAAAATGTAACTCATTGGGTACTGATAGCAAAAGTAAGTCACCCAAAATATTTTTTTTAAAATAATTAAATGCAATAAATATATACCCTACAAAATATTAGGCATCCAAAAAATCGTATAACCCGTTTTTTTAAGATCACTGGCTCAAGATTTTGACACCCACAAAGTTCTCTAGCCGCTTTCTAAAGGGCTTTACTGTGGTCCTAGATAGAAACTACTTCGTTAATACCTACAAAATAAGAGCAAAATGTCTGTTACTTCAATCTCTGCCATTAAAGCCCGGAGCTAATACCTGTTGCACAAAACTAAGGGCATGAACGAACGCCAAGCACCACAGTTAAAAGTGGCATAGATCTCGATCGGCATTAAAGAAAAAAAGATCGTTCTAGTGTGAGCTTCCCTGTAAAGAAGGTTTTTGATTTCTGAGTAAGGAAGGGGAGGGTGGGAGGAGGGGGGTGGGTAAAATGGGGTGAGTAGGGGAGGGGAGGGGGTATAGGAATGTGAGATAGAGAGAATGTACTCGTTTCTTTTTGGGTTTTGGCTTGCACGGGACATTTACAGGTTAGATAGATAGATAGATAGATAGATAGATAGATAGATAGATAGATAGATAGATAG
>NW_004797565.1:151843-153116 GCF_000002075.1 Aplysia californica | reverse complement strand
GTAGATGGGCGTGAATGTATATAAAATAGATGATTTATTATATCTTCGTTTTTTATGCTCCTACCTTCTTTATCCCTGTCCTTCTTCCCAACTATATTATATTATTACTGTATTTTCCCAATCTCTGTACATCATTATAATATACTTGACGACTCCTGTTTGCTTATAAAAGCTGTTGTGAAGTAGAACAATCTTCATTGTCTTCTCTGCCTTTTTCGTCTTAATCTGGGTCCTTGTTTTCTCTAGCCTTTGCTGCTTTGTCTCTGCCTCTGTAATCATTTGAAGATATCTCGACAGTTTTTGATAACAGTACATGGTGGGTTCCTTTATAAAATAATAATACATGTATACATATTAGACATTTCACCAACCAACCAGTCTCTCTCTCTCTCTCTCTCTCTCTCTCTCTCTCTCTCTCTCTCTCTCTCTCTCTCTCTCTCTCTCTCGTATTTTCCCCTCTCTCTCTCTACTTCCCTATTCCTTCTTGTCCCTCCTTTCTTTTTGTTCTTTAGTCATAATCATCTTCTCTGTTCCATTTCTTTCCACTACCGTATTGTCTGTACGGTTGCGTGGTTACCATTGTCATAATTCACGTGTTGTATTGCATTGTTGTGGCTGTTTTCGCTGTCCCTTAGAACCTCCGGTCCGTCTTTGTACGACCATTATCTAAAAATCTCGTCCCCTATCTCATTTCATTACTGGCCTCCATTGTCTGTCTGCTCCAAGTCTGAAGGGAAAAGAAAATACTCTCACACCCAACTAACCCTGAGAGCCCGCGCATCGTTCGTCCACTACTCTCTAAACAAAAAGCCCGCGAACAAAAAAATCAAAACGAACGAAGCAGCGACTCACTGGGTCTCTGTCTGAATTCTTTGAAACCGAAAATTAAAATTGCCTTCTTTATCCCTAATTATTATTCGGTGCTAACGGAAACCCTCTAGTTAAACCAGAAAATTAACATTCTTTTCGCAGAGAGCTGTCCTCGCTTCACTCTCGCCCCGGTTCCCACAGTCCTGTATTGTTTTCCTGAGTCCGCTTTGTTGCAATTTGTTTAATCCGAAGACGCAGGAGATTAACAGGTGGCTCGCTTTGTTGGGTTTTTTTTTCGGGATGTTTGAGTCTGTGTCTGTGCGTACTCGAGAGGTTGTGCAGGTGTGCCTACGTACATGTGTTTGTGTGTGTGTTTGTGTGTGTGTGTGTGAGAGTGTGTGAGTGTGTGTGTGTGTGTGAGTGTGTGTGTGTGAGTGTGAGTGAGTGAGTGAGTGTCTGTGTG
>NW_004797565.1:149688-151154 GCF_000002075.1 Aplysia californica | reverse complement strand
AGATAGATAGATAGATAGATAGATAGATAGATAGATAGATAGATAGATAGATAGAGAAAAAGAGAAGGGCAGACAGACAAACAGACAGACAGGCAGGCAGACAGACAGACAGACAGACAGACAGACAGACAGACAGACAGACAGACAGACAGACAGACAGAGCGATATAAATAACACATGTATATATAAATGCTGACAGGAACATAGGTTCGATAGGATGTGTTTTTTGTCTGCTTTTCTCAGCAAGTACATCTCGTGTCCCCATAGTGTTAATACTTACTTTACTTTTAATTTACTTTACTTTTTCATTCTCTGTTGCCGTTAAGCATCGAGGGAAGATGCAGTTTTCTATGATAGGCCAGCTCCGCAGCTCTTTCAGTACTTTTGATGTCATGTTTTCTTAGGGTTTCCTTGACACCCTCGATCCACCTTTTGCGTGGCCTTCCTCTTCCTTTATAATATTTTTAATTGCTGACTCTATATAGCCGCATCACCTTCGCCCTCAGCCAGCCTGTCCTGACGTACAGTAGCCTGTGTCAGAAGACGCTGGGTTACACTAACAACTAGTTGTTAACGGTCTAGAGTTGGGGATGGAAGTATGTGCGTGTGTGTGTGTGTGTGTGTGTGTGTGTGTGTGTGTGTGTGTGTGTTTGTGTGTGTATGTGGGTATGTGTATGTACGTGTGTGTGATTGTATGATTGTGCGTGTGTGTGTCACTGTGTGTATATGTGTATGTACGTGTGAGTGTGTGTATGTGTGGGTATATGTGTTTATGTGTGTATATGTTATTGTGTATGCGTATGCGTGTGTATCTCTGTATGTGTTAATTGCTGGCTCTCTATAGCCGTATCACCGTTGCCCTCCGCCAGCCTGTTCTGACGTACAGTGGACGGTGTCAGAAGACGCTGGGTGAGACAAGCAACTCGTTGATAACGGTCTAGAGTTGGGGATGGTGGATGGAAGTGTGTGTGTATGTGTGTGTGTATGTTTGTGTGTGCGTATGTACGTGTACGTGTGTGTGTATGTGTGTATGTGTGTGCGTGTGTATGTGTGTGTGCGTGTGTGATTGTGTGTATGTGTGTATGTGTATGTACGTGTGAGTGTGGTGTGCTAGACAATTATTCCCAGTTTGTACAGATCTGATATGAGAATACAGAAAGAGAGAGAGAGAGAGAGAGAGAGAGAGAGAGAGAGAGAGAGAGAGAGAGAGAGAGAGAGAGAAGGAGAGAGAGAGAAAGAGAGAGGAAAGAAAGAAAAAGGCAGAGAGAGAATGAGAAGATTAGAAAAAAGGAGTGGAGGAGAGAGACAAAGATAAAGAGAGTGATGAATAAATAGTTGTAGGAAACAAAAATATATCTAACTAGTACTGTTTTCAAAATAGAAGAAGACTGCGTGATTTTTAGCATTCTGGTCAACAGCGATTATAATTTTCAGAAGAGCAATTCAAACAATTCCTCCACCTCCTC
>NW_004797565.1:145024-147944 GCF_000002075.1 Aplysia californica | reverse complement strand
TTATTATTAATAATGATAATGATAATAACAATAATTATTTTTGTTACCATTGTTACTATTCTTTTTGTTATTGTCATTATTAGTATCATTATTACTTTCTGCAACTATTGTTGTTATTGTTGTTGTTGTTGTTGTTTTTGTTGTTGTTGTTGTCGTCGTTGTTGTTATTGTTGCTGCTGCTGATGATTCTAATGGAGCTACTATAGTCGTTTCTGATGTTGGTATTGACGTAAATATTCACCGTTGTTATTTGTTCATGACTATGATTTGGAAGCAAAAATGTGACCCCACCCTCCTCGTGCAAGTGTCAGAGTATCTAATGAGAGCATGTATCAAGCTTGCAGGTGCTTCTGAGCCCGAAAACTAATACCCATATTATTTCCTCCTACCTCGAGGAATCCAGCCCAGTAAGATTTTAATGCGGGTGTTTGATAAAAATGTAATCTTCCTCCCCTGATACCCGCACCAGTTGGCCACCGTGCCTTTTCCTTATTATGAATCAGTCCCGAGTTGACAGATTTACGCTTCCATATGTCTCCCATGGCCTCTCCTTACATCATGGCCTGGTCCTGAGAAGGACAACCCCTGGCTAATCCAAGTTACTACTGGTGTTGGTAGCTTTATCATCATCAAACGTGTTGATTTATTGAAGGGGATTTGAGTCCAGGTCACTAGCCAAAGATAACGGAGTAGTCAGGCGAGGGTCGGCGTGGTTGTTGTAGGCTCCGTGGCACATCCTTCTTCTGGAGAGGTCTTTGTGATATGGAATATTCCTGGAGACATATTAATCTTACTGCGTCGGTGGTTGCTAAACCCCTCTCAGGCCAGTAGAGATAATTGGCTAGGCGAGGATTAGAGCACTTAGCAGTAAAGTTTGAAGGAACATGAGGGGAAACGAATTGAAATTTGTAATAGTTGTGGTAGTTTGGGTAATATTAATGATTGCTATATCCAGCAGACAGACAGACAGACAGACAGACAAACTGACAGACTCACAGACAGACAGACAGACACATAGACACACAGTCAAGTTTTCTATTGTGCACAGTATGTTTTACTATTTACTACTGTTGTCTTGGTTATTTTCTCTTAGAAACTAGAGGTATTCTCAACCTATTATTCAGCACTGTACTCAGGTCATTCTGTCAAGTTGTAGTTTGGTGGCTTTTCAGAAATTGCCGGATTAAACCTCAAGACAGTCTGCGAGTGCTGACTTTATATTTTCAGCCAATGGCACGATATTCTATCGCCTTCTAGTTTTGGTTCAACAAATTTTCATTCAGAATGATATGACGGATGAAATATTATTTTCAATTTTTACAACACAGACTAAAGGAAAACGGCAGACATTAAGAATATAAAAATAAGATTTAAGTCGCCCTCTGTTTCACTCTAGTAACTTTTTCCACTGATACACCAATGGCTTCCTGGAATCTAATTTGTCGCTGTACATAAACTGTAGTACATATTGTTATAGAGATAACATGCCAATATACCCATCTAACATGGAACTCCCCAGGTGTAGAAGTTGTCAGACGATTTCACATACAATAAATATTGTAGTTCACATTGCTACATGCGATCCCAAAAGGTCTATAAAAGGGAAATTCTTCTGGAATTATAGACCGCAATGAATGCAATGTAGGATGTGTGTTAAATACTTATGTTAGCACAGTGTTTTTTTAGGGGGGGGGGGGGGTTTCAAGGTTGGGGCTTTAATTTAAAGTCCATTTTCCAAAGAGCAGGATGTGAAACAGGTTGAGGCGAATGTAGTTTCGACGAAGGCAGAGTTATAGAGAAAGACTGGGGATGAGACAGAAAAGAATACAGAAAACATGAACGATACGAATTTACGCCTGAGAGAGTGGTGGTAGAGGGAAATGCAAGGAGGGAAGAAGAAAGCGGAGGGGGGATAAGAGAGGGAGAGAGGTAGAGCACAAATAAAGAGAGAGAGAGAGAGAGAGAGAGAGAGAGAGAGAGAGAGAGAGAGAGAGAGCGAGAGAGAGAGAGTGGGGAGGGGGAAGAAGGGGAAGAGTAAGAAAGGGAGAGATAGAGAATAGAGAGACTCAGAGAGAGTTTGTAAGAAAGAGATAAAGAGGGCGGGGGATGAAAGAAGTAGAATTCGAAGGAGGTGGAAGAGAAAATTAACGGAGAGCGGATATTTAGAAGTAATGAAGAGAACGAAGACTGTACCAGCCAGCCCTTGATAAGCAGGAGCCTCGTCTAATCACCTGAACACATGTAAGCCCAGTCATTATTAATTTTATCGCACTAAATTCTCCTCTCTGATTTCGGCCTCCTTCATCTGAAAGTCCCCGAGTGCAATGTTTAATTGTGTTGGCAAGTTCAGCAATGTCAACAGATAAGGGTAATACGCCAGGCGAACCTGTAGTCCAAATTAATTGAAATTCCCTCAGGATAATATTTATTGAACACTGCTGGGCATTAGCTTCGATATGCCAAAATAAACGTTTACTTTGCGGTGAAGAAATGCTGGTGATTTCACTATCAAATTGCTTTCCCGCGTTCAGGTGCTTTTCAGAGTTGTGATATGTTGTGTAATGAAGACGGGATTGCTATTAATGATAGCGTGTACAGACCCGGTCGTGAAACTAAAAATAATGTTGGTTTTATGTCTTATTTTGGAGGTACGTTGTAAAGGTGAATATTTGTTTTCAGATGATCAGGTTTCTGGGTATAAGTGAAAATCCTGCCCTTGAAGCTGTTCGACAGGCAGGTTATTTATAGGGTGAATATAACAGAAGGGACAAATTAAATGTGAGCTAGATGAACCCACAGCTTGCTCATGTTTATATTATTCCTTCCTTATGAAAAACGCAGGCGTCTGTAACGTGATAGTTAAGCTTTTCACTTTGCATACAAATGACTGGCGTCTTCTTATTTTCTCTCTTCTCCCCCC
>NW_004797565.1:131051-142569 GCF_000002075.1 Aplysia californica | reverse complement strand
ACACACACACACACACACACACACACGCACAAACGTTTAAGACATTCTTCCACAGCAAAGGAAACCGTAAAACAAACAAACAAATTGTAAAATGAATCTTTTTAGTTGGGGTGTTTATACGTGAGGTGTTTGTAATAACCTAAGAAGTATTTCTTGATTCTGGAACAGTTTCTAGAATAAAGCCATATCCGTACAGTCCAAAGTCTCTGCTAAGCCTTTTGTACAAGGTATAACAGGTAAATTTTATACAAGGAAACATTCATTGCTTTCTAAATTTGACAGTTTACGTCTGAACATGTCTAGCTTAAAAGTGTTTTCAAATCCTGAGGTGTCTGGGTCTGAAGTTTCGGAGGACTAACAACGAAATAAGGTAGAAATATCTAGGCGACGCCTAATGGTTTTTTTTAAAAAATATCTTGGGCAATGCTCTTGTGGAAACTCAAAGCTTTGCTTTTTTGTGGCGGCAGTTTTGTAAATTTAGGAGGAAATTGTGAAGGGGGAAGGAGTGTGGAGTCCAGGGTGGGTACGAAGATTCCATGAAAGTACTTGACTTTAAGCAGGAAGCTGTACACTAATACAAATTAGAAAAAAAAAAGCAAAATCAAACGAAAACGGAGGCCACATAGACAATACTTATAATGCCAAATTCCTTTTCATGAACTGCTCATCGAATCTCGGTAAAATCTAACTATTATTGTATTGTTTTTGTTAGCTATGTTGACTTAGAGAGGACCCGTTCAGACAAGAGAGGTGATCACCTGTCAGTCGTGTTCCAATTGTTTATCTTTCATCTGTCAACTGGAACATGTACCTGTCGATATTTATTCTTCGAAGGAGAGAAACACTAACCCTTACGTTTCACTATCCTTCACCTCCTGCCAGGTCAACACATTTTTTTTAAATTTTGAAATGTGATATAAAACTTAAATGTAATAATATGATTTTGTAATGTTACAAAGTCCGAATTGAAAAAAGGCTGTCGGGTTGGCCTACCCCCAGAGAACTACATCTACCTTTGACGCTCAACGGCAACAGAGGATGAAAAAAAGTAAAAGTAGAGTAAAACTAAATGTAATGTAGGTCAAACCGCGCTGTTAAGAAGAAATTGCTCGAGTCAAAACTTCGATCACCTTCTGTAACACACTTTCTTCAAGCCCTTCCACAATTCAGACCAAATAGAGGAGAAAAGAGAATAAGGAACTGTCTCTGAGCCTCCTCAAAGGCTAGTTTTAATCCCGTGTTTCTTGATTCATTATTCAGTAACCCTCATGTCACGTATAATGCCGTCCTTTTTTCCCTGCACTCGTAAGCCTGTGCTCCAACAAAACAGCCTCTCGTATAAAACATTTCAAATGTTAATTAGGTTTCCCTGTGTAGCCAGTCTTTTTTTTTCTCTTTCGTCCAAAACCCCGCTTCCACACGACGAAGTTCTGTTGTAAGAACCTCTAGCTTTTTTGTTTTTTGTTTTTGTTTTTTGTTGTTTTTTCTGTGAGTTGATTTTTTTTACTTCATAGCTCTCTGCGCAAGAACTTTTTTTTAATTCGTTTTTTTTTTCTTGCTTTCTCTTCTGTATTCTTTATTTTCACTGTTTCCATTTTCAGTCAGTGCTAACCTTTATCTTGATCCCCTCTTTTTGTGTACGAAAAAGCCCTGTAAAACAAACAAAACAATGGAGAAGAAAACAGAAACCTTCCTAGCGGCTGCTTTCCGTCTGCCCTCTTCTCCAAGTTTCATTTAATTCTGAGGCCGGCCATTAGAAACGGGGAGATTACCGGAACTAATCGTATCACATACGCCAATTCATTTCATTCGCTCGGCGGCTATACCCTTTGTTCTTTGCGCTTTTTGTGCTTTAGAATTCTCTCTCTTGTAATTCTTTAGTACGCATCCGGGAAACCTTTTCAATCACTGATAAGGTTTAATACCATCTTAGTTTCAAGATTAATTATAGGTATTCAGATCCCAAAACTCTTACGTTGCGAATTTTGTATCGAATCATTTTTAGAACTAAAAAAATAAATCTAGTACAGCAGAAGATTATCGTATTTGTTAATATCTTCAGGACATCGATATCTCAGGTTACTAGATGTCAGATAGATGTTACTGTTATAAATGCTGTGTTGTGAAAGAATCAGTTAAGTATCTTTTACTCTATTCTAGCAAGAGAATCTCTTCTGTACGACAAAGAAATACTCGTACCGTTGTCTGTCTTCTATCACCCCCCCCCCCTTTTTTTTTTAAACAACCCTTTTTTCCCTATCCCCACACTCCCCACCCCCTCTTTTCCTCTCCTTTGCCCTTTCTTGTTTTTCCTTTGTCGTGTTGTACTTTGTCTCTTGGTAAGACTCCGTGGCTTTGAAGTCTTTTAGATTTACCAGTATTCTAGGCCTCCTTTTTAATTACTGATATAATATTTGTGGGTTTTTTTGACGCTACCAACTCTGGTTCAAATGCACTTACGTATTAACATACGAGTATATCGGTGTTTGAAGAGGGACATCAGACCTGACTGAGATGCTGACGAGTGAATATTATTGAATTTTGAAATTCTGTGTTGAGAAACCTTAAGAATATCTTCTAGCTTTCAAATGATATTTCGTTGCGTTTTTGCTTCATATTCCTGATTTTTCAAAGAGCGGTACAAAACTTACCTGTGTCTATTATTAGAGTTGTTTTTTTCTTCAATTTTGATTTCCCTTTAAAGTTTGAGAAGCGTTAGGTGAGGTTAGAGGTGCTATCTATACAAGGGGATGGGAAACGTGCTGCGCATTTCTTTTTTATAACCATTCTTTTAAAGTCATTAAATTTTGTTTTGGCATTATATTACTCCTAGATTCTTTATGATAATTGTACCAGTGAATCAGTGAATCAGAAATGTACGCGGCGACAGCAGCTTTCCGCTTCCTCGTCGAAGAAATGTGCGTTCCCAATATTATAAACGTCATGCCTACAGGAAAGGTGAATATTATTATTCGTTTTAGAGAGGTTTTTTTTATTTTACAAGTATATAGATATAGTACGAACTACAGCAGCCCAGCCTTAAATTTACAGCATGATCAGCCTAAGAAGAGACAAAAAAAACCAGTCTCTTATCTGAAAAGGATTTCCCCTCCTTTCATCCTGTTCGTACTTCATAAGTAAGTATCTGTCTCGGGATAGGAAATGATTTTAGTACGCATGAGAAGTATAAAATGAGGAGTAAAAATTTTTTTTTTTAATTCGAAAAGAAAAAAAAATGCAACACTATGTTTCCAACCGTTCTTCGTGTGAACCGTGTAGCATGGAGAAACTCTGCGTTATATTACGTTACATTGGCTATATTATTAACGATAACGGGTAAAAGCTAACCCTTGCTCACCTACATAGGCCTGCACTGCACTCACTTGAAAATAAAATTGCCTTATCGCAATTAGTGCAGCCAAGTGCAGCGTTTTTGGCAACACCGTTATCTCCCCCCTCTGCGAAAATATTCAAGAAGTCTTGACTTCTTTCTCTTCTTCTTCTTCCCAGAAATTTATTTGGGTAATCAACATTAAACGTCTTTTTCGAGCTCAGATATTTATTTACCTAATATTATTTTTTTATGATAAGCCGTGTCTTTAATGGATTACAGAGCGTAATCAGATCATCTGTTGCAAGGGGCGTAACTCTCATTGACACCTCCAACAGGGGCGGGTAATCTCTTCTCCTGCTGGCAAGGGCCATTACTCTCTTTGCCTTCCGTGGGCTTCATTCTTCATTCCTCGGTGATGAACGATTCTTGAATATTCAACAGAGCACGAAACACGATTCCACAATTCATAATTACAACATATTTATATGATTATTTGAGCAATCTTTTGCTCAAACATCTTGTCGTGTCTACAATATTTAATTATGGCGTTGTAGCTTCTTGCAAGTGAGGAACGAGGAAATGAATGCGATGTACATTTGTCAGACAAGAGCGTTGACCGATCTTCTGCAAGCTCTGTCCTGGCGATTACAAATACACGACGGGGAATAAAGAGCGATTTCTGAATTAGACCGCGTTTTCGATATCAGCATTATCAAGAAGCAGCTGTGTTTTTAGGCCATTAACATCCGTGTTGATTACATTCATTACAGATAATAATAGCATTTTCCTGAAATTACACAGCTTAATGGCTTTAGCTTCATTTGTTTTGTGTCTGCTTGTCTAATACATCGTCTGAATATTCAACCATTCCAATATCCATCAAATTACAGCCAACGGGAGCCTGGTCTTCCTTCTGTACGTCTTCATTTTATTATTCATTCAGTAGCTTGATCTTGGCTCGAGATCAAAGGAGACATTCGTTCTGGCTTTATTTGTGTCTTAAGTCTTGTCGTACAATAATTGTTCATCTTATTCTGTCTTTTGTTTTTGTTTGGGGTTGTTGTGGGTATTTTTTAATGGTTTTTCCCCATTCTTGTTTCTGCACGTGGAACAAGAAGAGGGGCTTTGTCCGTTCTGTTTGTTAGCTTTGTCATCGATGAGGTTTAAAGAAAACATGGTGTGTCGGTCTTATCGGAGACAGACGTTCAACTAGGAGGTCCCGCCCCTTAAACAACCTAATAGTGTTGATAGGGGCGTTAAACTCACACCATTTCACCATTTATTTTTTTTTTACATTTTGTGTGTTACTGCAAACTCCATCAGACACATCCTGAACGGGTCTGGGGATGTAAAAAGTCATACAGTATGTCCAAGCAATACAGGTTATAAGTCCATCGTTGGAGGATAGGTTTTGTTCTTCACACAAAATAAGTTTTCTGTTCAGGTCTGGCTCGATCATTCGGTAGTGCCAGGGGAAAAAAAAAAAAGGAGTGAAAGTATACACTGTACCTTTGAGACCTCACTGAAGATGCCCACATAGAAAAGTAACCTGTTTGCGTCTAGTCGGACTGAAACTCGCGCATAAATAAGAGAAAATAAAATAAAGCCTACGTAAATGCATTTTTAGGTTCTGAATCCATTAAACTGATAAAACCGACATCCAGTGGAGTGCAAGTCAAGCTCCTCACCTTTTTTCACCAAAAGAAAGGGTTCGATTCTAACTTGGGGACATTTCATAAACGGGAAATATTCCCAATTTTGCTTTTAAAAACAAAATATAGAAGATGTTATAAGTTATCCCTCCCATCCTCCCTCTCTCTCTCTCTCTCTCTCTCTCTCTCTCTCTCTCTCTCTCTTCCTCTCTCTCTCTCTTTCTCTCTCTCTCTTTCTCTCTCTCTCTCTCTCTCTCTCTCACACACACACACACACACACACACACACACACTCACACACACACACACACACATACACACGCTCACTCACTCACTCACTCACTCACTCACTCACTCACTCACTCACTCACTCACTCTTCCACAAAAAAGAGAGAATAAAGCAAATAGGAAGTAACTCGTTTTCTCTAATATAAAGCCAGTAATCGGAATCGCGCGGCTACCTGGTTCCTTCTCGCCCTAGACAAGAAGCGGCCCATCTTTCATAATTTGTGACAATTTCTTTGCAGATGCCAGATAAAGCCCGAGTTAAGTCTAGGGGCTGTGTATGTTTTGATAACCCTGACATGAAGCGCTTGAGATCCCAGAAGACCCCCCTTGGGCGCCCGGAGAGAGCGCTTCACTCCTGTCTACCTTCCAACTTGTATCCCTACACTTTTTGGCCCGCTACCCCACAGCCAAATCTGAAAGAAAAAAAAAACCCCGAATAGCGAAAAAAAAAGACTGCCTAAAATTATTTGTTGCTTTATAATTTTATTTTTGTCTCTTATTTGTTTATTTATCTACTTTTTGTGGGTGCTTTTTCATATTTTATATCTGACGTGTTATAGCAATCTGATCCAGATATGTTGATGAAATTCAAAGCACCTGGGCGCTATACGCTCTCACGCTATTGTACGGGTGTCTAGTCTCCGGGTGATCATAACCCCAAGAACCTCCCCCATCCCTCCCCCCCTCATCTCCCCCCCCCCCCCCACCTTTTCCTTCCCTTGATTACCCCCAGGCCGTGGACAACACACAAACACCCCCCCCCCTCCCTTTTTTTTCCATATTTTTAAAAAGGGAGTGCTTATTTGGGCCACATATGGCCTAAATAAGGTAAGGGAGGGGGGTTTAGCTTATTTAGGCCACAGGTGGCCTAAATAAGGTAAGGGAGGGGGGTTTAGCTTATTTAGGCCACACATGCTTAAACTACCAGGGGACACCCTTTTAAGGCAACTGAGTTCGTTCCACTTTCATAATGGTGCACCTTTCTCATTTAGTACAGTTTTGTCTCAGTGAATATCATAATGAATATTGTAAGAACAAAGCACGATACGCAAAGTTTTGCTCAATCTCAATGGTTTGAATGAGGGCCAGATTTTTCCTTCATGGAGGGGCAAAATCTAGGCTACCATTTTGGCACACTTTGGTCAAGTAAAAAGGTCTCCGAATGGACTTCCGGGTCAAATTTGGGGTATAAAAAGTGTGTACACAACGTGGCTGAGTCAAAGTTACACTATCTTTGCCTGGGTGGCACTCTCTCGTACTGTCTCGTAGTAGTACATCTCTCGTACTGTCTAGTAGTAGTAGCCTACATGTAGATGTAGTAGTAGTAGTAGTAGTAGTAGTAGCAAAGATCGAGAAGAATCTTTGGTAGTAGATTCTATCTAGTAGGCAGTTTAGTGAACGTGCACGCGGCAGGGCGAATCGGCCTCGATAAGCCCCGTAGACCTTTGTGATCGGCCACGAAGCCTTGTGTTTTGATGGGTCTAAACAACTTAGTGTTAATCGCACTGCCACATCCGACAGGCCTTTATCTTTTTAAAAGGAAAAGAAATGGTCATCAAAATGGTTGAATTTGCGTGAAAATCGATTCGGTAGAACTGTAACTATTAAAATTTGCTTCTGAAAACAAGTTACAAGGCCATTTTTATAACTCGATGAGATAAAAACTACTGGCTGTATTATTCTGTATAAATTATGAAACTTCAGGACGTATTATTATTTTCCAACATCTTTTGCCGCCTTAGCTGTAGAGGTTGAAGTTTTCACAACACTAATAGATCTAGTAATAGGGCTTTCCGTAAAAAATGCATAGATCTACAAAAGCCGAACCACCGAATCGACCGGTCAGCGACCCGGGCACCCCGCTCTCCCCTGCACACTGTGATAACATGTTGCTTCGGTATAATTATTCAACTATTAATACGTGCTGCTATGGCAATTGGGATGTACTGACTGACAAAGCGATTCACAGTTTTGTTTTTATTTTACCATATATTTGACTTTAATAGTGCAGGTGATAGCTAGATCTAGATCTAGATTCCCTGTCTAGAATCAGTAGTAGCAGACAAATGTTAGAAGCAGCCAGAGAGCCTACAACTGCTAGATCTAGATCTAACTCATTGCTATGCCTTTGGGCTTTGGAATTGAAATAAAACGAATTGCACAGTTCTAGTTAATTTTAGATTCAGCAACTATCTGTATTTCCAGAATTAATAATAACAAATCTCACCATAACAATCACTTTTACTTTTATTAGAATAATTAGATCAACTTTTTTTTCTAAAATCTGTTTTGCGCAAACTTAAGACTTTCTCTACGTGTAGAGCACAGAATTTACATTGTAAGCCTCTGCTCAGTCTTTTATTTTTAAGTATATACTTAATAAAATACGTATAGATATAGATCTATATACTCATTTTATGTTATTTTCTGGATATTGTTAAAAACGGGGTCTACCTAGCAAAATACTAGGTTTTAGGACAGGTGGACCCCGGGGTCACCGTAGTGAAATACATGTAAGTAGATTTATTTAAAGATTAGTAGACCCCGGGGTCACCGTAGTGAAATAAGTAGGTTTAATTTTAAAAGGATTGGTGGACCCCGGAGTCACCATAGCCGTAGAGGAATAAGAAGGTTTAATTAAGAATTGGTGGACCCCCGGGACACCGTGATTAAACCTACTTATTTTACTACGGTGACCGCATGGTCCACCTATTCTAAAACCTAACTAGTATTAAATTTCGTTAGGTAGACCCTGGGGTCCACCTTAAACCTAAACCTTCCTATTTCACTACGTTGACTCCTGGGTCCACCAATCCTTAAAATTAAACCTAGATCTACATGTACTTATTTCACTACGTTGACCCCAGGGTCCACCAAACCTTAATTAAACCTAGATCTACTTATAATTTCACTACGTTGACCCAGGGGTCCACCAATCCTTATTAATTTAAACCTAGATCTACTTATAATTTCACTACGTTGACCACGGGCTCCGCCAGTCTTACTATAAAATAAACTGAGATCTACTTATTTCACTATGTTGACCCCGGGGTCCACCGATCCTTAGTCAAACCTAGATCTACTTATTTCACTACGCTGATTCCAGGGTTCACATCCTAAAACAGCATTTTGTTAGGTAGACCCCGCGGTCCACCTATCCTTTTGGGGCTAGATAGACCCCGTGGTCCGCCTATCCACTTCCTTGATAATAACTGGAAAACATGCCAGTTGTCATGAATAGTGAAGAAAAATGTGGAAAAAAAAGATAACGAGGTAGACGATAATTTGTCAAAAAAATTGCAAGTGCAAGTGAAAATCATAAGATAATTTTGTTATTTTCTGGTGATCTTTTCACGGTTTATAAAATGTTCCAGTGGGCTTACTACTAGATCTATGTCTCTGAAGAATATTTTGCTTGATTTTATTAGCTTTTTTCATGTACTTGAAAGCATAGAATAAAATAGTTTCACACAAATGTATGCACAATACCTTAAAAAAGAAAGATAAGGTCATTGTTGTTGTTGTTTTTTTAACGGAATCCGTTTTACGTTGAAAAAAGCGCTAAAAACAAGTTAAAATTTTTTAAAGAATGCCCATAATATTAGGAATCCGAAATTACTACCTTGATCTAGTTTGCTGACTCTTTAATAACCATGAGCTGTTAAGAAAAAAAGAGAATGATATAGGATTTGTCTAAATATGACCATTAGTAAGATATTGCCCATTTTGTCCAATTATCCTTGCAGGTTTTAATCACCCTGTACTGCACCTCAATAAGCACAAAAAGAATATTTCTGTGACTTTGTATAAAGGTGTTTTGTAGTTGAGTTCTATGTAAAATTCTCAACAAAATAATGTACATTTGGACCGTACAACTGAGACAGACACTCATGCACACAATAACATTCACACATTACACACATACACATACAAACACACTACTACATTTACTCTCTCTCTCTCTCTCTCACCACAACCACACACAAAACAAACACATACACACACACACACACAACTCTTACACTTGGTCCACTTATTTAGAATCATCCTCTATTTTGAAATAATCCCCCGCACTAAATAAAAAGATCAGTAGAATCTCGACCTTCCGAATCCATGGTTAGTTCAAGAAATCTACCATTTGATGTGGCCTAAATAAGGTAAGGGAGGGGGGTTTAGCTTATTTGGGCCACAGTGTGGCCTAAATAAGGTAAGGGAGGGGGGTTTAGCTTATTTAGGCCACACTGTGGCCCAAATAAGGTCACCCTTTTAAAAATTAAGTCTTTGTTTTACATTATTCTAAGAAATTTGCATGCAGAAAACTGAAAAGTAAATGTATGACACAAAACAGAAAGCCCCCCAGCCCCAATCATTTCTGTCTGTTTTACTTTCCACATTTGAGTAAATATTATGCTAGCTTTCGGTTAGCGATTGCTGCTAATTTTATACTTGTTGTTGCAGGCTGTGGGACACGTTTATGATGTTTCTGTTTGTGTACACTGCATTCTGACTCGGCGGGGGAAAGTAAATATGACCCAGGGGTAGATTATAATGTGTGGTTTTAAAAAAAGTAAAAAGACGGAAAGAAACGTCATCCTGAGAAATGTT
This sequence comes from Aplysia californica, assembly GCF_000002075.1. Taxonomy (NCBI): domain Eukaryota; kingdom Metazoa; phylum Mollusca; class Gastropoda; order Aplysiida; family Aplysiidae; genus Aplysia; species Aplysia californica. The sequence goes on along the minus strand of NW_004797565.1, from coordinate 132,690 downwards.
TTGGAGAAATAGTTATCCCCAGGAACTGCTACAGATACGAAGAACTATGACAAATAAGGAAAGTTCCTATGTAATCCTCCCCCACCGCCTTCTTTCTTTCGCATTCCTGCGAAAAACGCCAAATATAATGTTGCAACGCCGTGTCTTCAACCCCAATCACCCCCCCCCCCCCAACCGAACACATATCTATTTTAGGGGGGGGGGGTGCAATGGTGGGGGTTTAAGTCAAATACCTTTTTAATGGGAAGTTTGGGATGTGCCGCTTTTGACAGTTCCAACTGTTGATAATTAAAACGAGGAAATGAGCGAAAGGGACAATATTGATAAGCCCCCCCCCCCCCCCCCCCCGCGCCCTCTCCAAGGACACAAAACAATTTTAAGTGCACACAAAAATGAAACATCACAAGAACCCAACAAACTGAAGAAAATGATTTGCACAAAAGCACATAATATTACACAAACAAAGCAATCCTAAAATATAAGTGACTATATACAGCTGCCAAAAACAAAATATGGAAAGGTGATGCGCTTAAGAAATTGTAGTCAGTTGTAAAAACCTTCGATAATAAAAGTGCAGAGAGCAGAAATATCCGTATTTAATTTCTTCTGCTTTTAGAACCGTTATTTCACAGACGATTAAAGTCTTGGGTATTCATATAAATAAACTCCACGATCTCAAACGTTCCAAGAACCGAGAACAGTGAGGCGGAATGCCGACAATAGCATCAGCGGATACTTTTTTATAGTGTGGTAATCAGAAAAGAAACAGTACTCTGCTTGCCCTGGGGTCTGACTGGGTTTTTTCTTACAATATGTAGCACTCTCTCGTTTTTGTTTTGTCTGTGTAATCAGCTTGTGTTGTCATCTTTGCATTCCAACCTGAAAGCTTTTAAGGAATTGGTATTGTTAATAAAATAAAATAAAAGAGTAAAGATAGAAAACCAGGCAGAGAGAAAAGACAGTATCAATATACATTAAGGTCACCATCCATTTCGAAGAGTAAACATGCTGGCTTTGGAAGATTCCCACAAATAAGAAATAGGGAGAAGTAAATGAAGAGAAAGTAACGTCCTGAGCCTTGGTATCTAGCTTCTACTCTGCCGGCTCATCGCATGCACTTCCCAGAATAATAATTATAACGGATTGTTTACTTCTGTCAGAGCACATTATACACACACACCAAATGTGCCGAATCGAATAAATGGGCGCTGTTATCTCCTACGACCCATTTCGCTCAAGACGCATTCTCAAACTTCTTATAAAACCTTTTTCTCCGGAGCCAAACAATAATTGTTACAGGATTATGAAAAACGATGCTCATTTCTAGAGAGGCTTCCGAGCGAAAACGTTCCCCTATAAAGACGCATGATTCGAGAAATGGCTACGTTCACCTCTCGGCAGCGTGGCAGGCATAGAGCAGTTTTTTGTAGGAGCGGCGTGGATCCTTCACATCAACTTTCAGGCCTAATCGGCCCAACAATTGCGCCTGTCGGTTAAGGACGGCGCGGGGAATCAGGGAGCTGTCATGAAGTGCTAGGAGCCTTATGATAGCCTCACATTTCTATGCTAGGTTTTTTTTCTTTCTCTGTTAAATTCCTGCCCCTCCCATTTCCGGTTTTTTTTTTTTTTTTTTTTTTTT
>NW_004797565.1:129068-130824 GCF_000002075.1 Aplysia californica | reverse complement strand
CCACCCGTGCGCTCCTTTTCTTCCTAAGTATCCTATTTATTTAATGCATGTCTTAAGGCATTTGTCCCTTTCTCCACCTCCTATAAACCACCCTGTTCCTATTCCTCTTCCTATTTCTCTCTCCCTCTTCCGTCTTCTCTCCCCTCTCCTCTTTCTCTCCCCCTCTTGTTTATAACTTTTATTTCCCTCGCTCCCGCCTTTGTTCCTCCCCGTCGTCCTCCTCCTCCTGTCTCTCCACCCTCTCCTCATTCGCACTTGCCACATCATTCGTTTATATTTTGCTTATTTACGCAGGCCTGCCCGACTGCCTTCAGTTATCTAAATAGCATTTCACTGCATTAAGAAGCCGATGAAACCTTCCCCGTACTTCTTTAGCGTAGAAATCTTTCTTTGTAATTGGTTTGATTTCGCCCCCGGCAGTCAACACTAAGGCTTCTAGAGCCACAGGTTCTCTTGTTTTGCAATCTGCTTTTTGCCTCGAGCCTGTAGTCAGCGAGTCAAAATACAACCTTAAAAAAAAAGAGAATATAGAAAAAAAAAGAAACAGAAAAAAACGGAATTATGAGAAAAGAGTATCACAGCTGAAGGAGCTCTTAACGAAAACATTTCTTTTTTTTTGGTCTGCAACTGAAATCCTCTGTCTCGTTGTCTTTGTTCTTGTTGTTTTCTGCTGTTGCTGCTGTTGCTGCTGTTTTTTTGCTGTTGTTAGAGCTGCAGACGTTGCTGTTGCTTCCACTTCTGTCTGTTCTACACTGAAGAACCTATTCCACAGAAATCATTTTCATTAACATCAATAGCAGTAAGGTTGTATCAAGATCAGTAGGTTAAACAGTTCTGACAGCACAATGGACGTGAACAGAATAGTCGCAAACAGTGACGACTGATGACTACTCTTAGGTGCTGCCTGGTAATAAAAAATTTAGAAAATTATTAAGCTACACCACAGACTATAAACTGCTTGCACTTCACTGTTCTTTATCTTAATTAACAGAAAGGAAAAAAATAAACATTTTGCAGAACAATTTCGGGGAGGGTTGTGTGTGTGTTTGGGGGGGGGGGGAAGGAGGGGAAGATAAACAAATAAACAAGAATAAAAATGACTTTTACTTTATTAATCTTTCACAATAATGATTCTTAATAAGGACTGGGTGAAAATGTTCTCACACTTCGAGCAATGGCTGTTTCGTGGCCCCACAGAAAATGAATCAAGGCAAAGAATATGCCTACGTTTGTTTCTGAACCCGTAAAATGTAAGGCCTAAGTTGAAAATCAAAGTAACCGCATTTGCTACTTGAAAAGTGAGTTCTACTGACAATCATGTTACTGAAATATGTGTACCTACCAGCAGACCTTTCATTTCATAATAACTGATATGTCGAAAAGTTATTTTCGACAAGCATTTTTTGTCGATGAGTTTGAACTAACGCTCATGGTTGAACGTGGTTTGTTTGATTGACTTACACATCTTTCTTACGTCTAACTCCTTTCTTTCTTTCTCTTATCATTCGGCCAAGTGCTCTCGAACTTCGAAAAAACGTATTGTGTGTAGTAGGACATTCACGTTGAACGAATAACCCACACACCCACAACCAAGCCACGTAAAATATTCGTCTCTCCTTTTCTGTGAGGTTTTGACCTGCATTTTGATTACAGTTGCAAGAGAAATTTTGACAAGGGAAGAGCTGATAATAATATCCCAAATAACCGAAACTGTTTTGATCTCATTTCTTCTTCTCTCTTTCTTTCTCTTCTTTCG
>NW_004797565.1:126014-127522 GCF_000002075.1 Aplysia californica | reverse complement strand
CTCACACACACACACACACACACACACACACACACACACACACACACACACACACACCTGCATACACTCGCATATTTTAAAACAAACCAAAAAAAATAAATTACAATTACAGCGTTTACACCTCCGTGATATATTTAGAACATACCAAAAAAATGGTCCGTATTATATATGAAAACTACTTAAAAGATATGCAGATACCCAGACGAGAGGCCTAAGACAAGGAGCCTAAAATGATGCTGCTGTTCAAAGCTCATGATACGAGGGCATTAGTCTATCTAACTCCATAGGAGAGGAGGAAACTAGAAAAAAGAAAAAAAAAGAAAAAAAAAGAAAAAACACACACACACCTTTCTCCATTGGCTTACTCGCTCGCCTGAGATAAAGATATGATTTACGATCAGAAAGAGTTTCAAAATCCGTGTCGTGTTCAAGGGTTGCCCATTTTGTGGAGATAACCTTGTTCTAGCTAACCGGCGAATGGCAAGGATCTTGTGGGTTAATTAATTTAATGACCCGTACGGGGAATCCAAGCATATAGATGTAGTATGCTATGGGTTTTATGTCTCTTTAACACAGTGGGGATATTTTTAGGAAGCGGGGCTTCTGATCACAACTTCCTTCTCTGATATCACAAAGCCAAGGGGGTGGGGTTTCTTGAAAGGCAGCGGCTATTCGGACTCGAGTCTGAATAGCCTCAAATGACTCTTCGGACTCGAACTCCAATGCGTGTACCGGATGCATGACTTAACCGGACGTGAAGTGGACTGGCTATTCGACTTTGGCCTTCCACGGTTTCTATAATCTGGCCAAAATATTTGCCTCGAAATATTAAGAAAACTAAAAGTGACGTCAAGAGTGAACAACACTTGCAAAATCTGAAATACTGCACAACAAAGGCAAACAGGGAAATGGCAATCTGAGCTCAAAGCAGTGAAAATAAATGAAAATCAAAGTTTCAGAACAACAAAGGATTATAACTATCAATATGTAGTCTAAACCCGCTTTATTTGACGAGAAAGACAAAATCATTGAACAATTGAAAGTCCAGTTAGAAATTAAAAGAAGAGAAAAGGTAAAACCCTTCCAAACGGAACAAAAGTCAGTCATTCAAAGTAACACGCATTGAAGTTTGAGTCCAAATAGCCACGAGATGCTATTCAGACTCAAGTCCGAATAGCCACTTCGTTCTTGAAAGGTATTGAAACAGATCGTGCTTTATAAAGATTTCGCATCGGGGATTGTCATAAGTTCTGTAACGACCAACTGTCCTAGTCAATCACCTGTACAAATGACCACTGCTCGTTTCCTCCACTGCGATTGTTATAGTATTGTTATAATGACATTGTCCAGGACGTCTCCCTGTCTAAGACAATTACGTTTCTTATCCACAATGGGTGCTGTATTGCACATAATATATAGTTAAGCTTGGTAACGATAGGGGTAACAGTGAACCAAATCTGTAATCACTGCCTTATAGATACATATATTTATATATATATATATGTGTG
>NW_004797565.1:120761-122560 GCF_000002075.1 Aplysia californica | reverse complement strand
TTCTTTTCTTTTGTTTTTTGTTGTCCCCAGTCTGTAACTCCCACTATTTGTGTATGCGTGTCCATCTCTTCATCCCACTTCCTCTTCAGGGTCCCTCTCACTGTGTCTTTTCTTTTAGGTTGCGCACTCCATCCATTCTAAAACAGCTTGTCTTCGCCCGTGGTGTGAAAGCCATAAATTTCAACGTCCATTTCAGATGAAGCGGCGAGCGTGGATAAATGGACAAGGGCGCGCAGACAAAATCGAATGTGTCTGGATGCGATCGGACCCCCACTGTTCCGTCTTGGCGGAAAATTCACACCTCGGCGTCTTAGACACCCCCAGACCTCTCTGTCTTCTTAGATAGGGCTGATAGTTTTTTGTCTTATGTTGTTTTTCTTTTCTTTACAGAATATATACAATTTCTTATTCTGTTAATAAGGCTCAGAGCAAGAAACCAGTTCTATTTAGAATGAAAAGATGGATGGAAGTAAATGCGTCAAAGAACGAAAATCAGGAGCGATTTTTTACACAAGTGTGTAAAATAGACACTATAATCAATCAGAATCATTATATATACCCCTTTGTCTCTTTATTTTGTTTTTAAAAGAGAGTAACTTTTGAAAATAAATGTTGTTAGGTTGTTTGTTTATTTGGTTTTTGTGTTTTTTTCGTTTCCTTTTTTTTTTTGATGAATTGGTGAACACTTTGATGAATAAACATAAAAAATACGTAAGTGTAGGTAAATCGAAAGGGGGGGGGGGGCACAGAAAAGAGATAGGTATAATAATTGTTAGAAAAGAGACAATTATGTCACAGACATACTATTATCAGAAAAGAAACAGATATGTTATATTATCATAGACATATATCGTCTCTTCCACTGTAGGAGCCAGACAGTCTATGAGCCTACTTGCAGCCGAGGCTATATTATATTATCATAGACATATCGTCTTTTCTTCTGTAGGAGCAAGACAGAGTCTGAGTAACTATGAGCCTACTTGCAGCCGAGGCTCCATGACAAAGAGCCGTCCCGGGTAGGAGTAGGAGGCTGGGCCTAATGATAAGCAGTGCCATCGACTCTGTTGATGCTGCAAATCCGTCATTACGGCCAGTGGTGTGGCGGGCGGTAGTTGGAGGGGAAAATTACCTCTGCCTCCTCGTCACAAGGGGATCGATAGGGCTATGGCTGAGGCGAAGCGATTTCACTCATTTTACCCATCGACTTCTCTGTTCAGCGAATTAAAATCTGACTCGCTCGTTCACGGGGACAGGCGGGGGAATCTAGTTCGTCGATGATTATTGTTCATCGCGGCAACTCCTTAGAGAGAAAGAGAGAGTAGAGAGGGGGGGGGGGGGGAAAAAGAAAAGAGAGAAGAAGAGGGAGGCGTTACTGGCGACCACCAGGTCTCATCTGAGAGAGCTGGAGCTTAAGGGGGGGGGAGAAAAAGAAAATAGAGGAGGAAAGAAGTGTTACTGGGTTTGTTAAGTCTTTGTATGACTGTTTTGTCTGACTGATTTCATTGGCTGGTGAGGTAATAAGTCGGAGCTTTTCTTTCTGGATTTCCTTTTTATTCCCGCCCCTCCCCCTTCTTGCTTTCGTTCTTTCCGTCTTTTATTTCATTTTATATTTTCGCTATTCTTTTTATTTTTTGAGGGGGGTGGGCTTGGGGGGTTATTTGGTTGTTATTTTATTTATTTATTTTTTGTTATCCTCATTTCTCTTTTGGATTGTAAAAAATAGGCCTCTTTAAGGTAATGTCATTGTAATCAAAAGTCTTCTTCGCGCATCTCACTTCCCCTCGCCTTCACCCCCCAAT
>NW_004797565.1:119546-120661 GCF_000002075.1 Aplysia californica | reverse complement strand
TCTCTCTCTCTCTCTCACTCACTCGCTCTCGTCTCTCTCTCTATCGATCAATCTCTCTCCCTCTCCCTCTCTCTCTCTTTCTCTCTCTCTCTCTCTCTCTCTCTCTCTCTCTCTCTCTTCTTTCGGTCTATCTTAAAAAACGTAGCTTTCATCCGTTTATGCACAGTCACATACTAAGTATTAGTAAGATATCAAAATATCTATGTCATATACATAATACAGAGATACAGAGATGTGGAGATAAAAGAAATTTGCTTTTAAGAACAGAAAGGGAAAACAAAGTTTAAAAAACCGACAATGTTACTTTTTTACAAATCCGAACAAAACGAATGTCTTGATTCGTGAGACATTTCTCACGAAATAAAGTGTATTAGTATAAAAGTATAAAAGTAAAAGTATAAATTACTGTTTTATTTTCAATATAAATGTTAGCGAGATAAAACACGTACTGTATTTCTGTAGTTATCATGCCAACTTTCTTTCCTTTGAATTCTAGCATTAGCCTGAGTCTTTATTAGTCCCCAACATTCCGCGCCGTAATCTTTGCCTGTATAAGGGTGAGAGTCCTCAGTTCGCTAGATAATTCTAACAGCTATAACAATTATATTTTCAATTACTGAATAAACCGTAACAGCAGTTTGTAACGCTCAATGGCAGAACAGTCTGATGAAGCCGCGAGACAAAGGGAAGTTCTTTAACTAGTTTTTTCTTTCTATTTTCTTACAAGATACGGAAGGTGGTACTTTAACTAGTTACTCCTGTTTGGAACCGAAGCCTTTACACCAGTGTGCTTAGAAGAAGAATGCCCTTTTTATGTACTCTAAGCCCCGAAGCTTAGACGAACGGCGGTACCAGAGCTAGATTTCAAAATGTGACTTTATCTTCCGAGGGAGAAAATAAATATTTTCACTCTTAGTCCTATCTCAACTTTGCAAAGCCTCGTCAAGAGGGTATAATCGCGAGCCAACGAGACAGATCTACAGACAGCAACAACACCGTTAAACTGTTTCAGTGGGGGAAAACGGCGGAGATAAGCCAAGCGCCGAGCCAACTGTCGAGCACATAAAATACAATATGAGGTGTGGGAGCGCGTTCACGAACAAGGTTTTGGAGGG
>NW_004797565.1:117113-119446 GCF_000002075.1 Aplysia californica | reverse complement strand
TGTTTGTAAAGAGTTTCGAAGAGTAAAGGTAGAGTAGATTGCTACAGGCAGATTGTCGACTCTATCGAGTATCACCGTAGCTGACCATAACGTACGTTTTTTTTTAGCGTTGTTGATTCTGCTCAGGAGTAGAGAATGGAGGGAGAGGTAGGGGGGGGGGAGGGGTGGAGGGGGCGTTCACTGTATACTCGCAGACTCGCCCCCATCTCCGCGCGCGGGGTATCAAGGGTGGCGCGCGGGGCGGTTCGGGTGGCGGGCGGGTCGTGCGGTGCGCTCACCCACAGTCACGCGCGTGTGTCCGCTCGTGCCGCGGGGCGGCGACACTGGAGTGAGTGGAGACCAGGGGGTGTCACCCTCCTCAGCCGCAAGGCAACGTAACTCTTGCCGAGATCAACTCGTGTTTTGCAAGTTCTCGCCCTTGAATTTTCTTAGAACCTGGGAAGACAATACTGGCTGTCATTCCTGACTTTTTCTTTAGCCTCTTCTGCTGGTTTTCTATTGCAGGACTGGACGGAAGAGCGGGCCAAAGTGTGTATCTGTGTGCTTGTGTGTGCTTCCTTCTCGTGGGATCTCATCTCTGTTCTACCACTGAAAGGACTATTGGAGGTTTGCCACACGTGAGTATACTAATTTGCCTTTCAGAATAATAGAGAGTTTTATTTTACGAATGAAAATAAAGGGAAGACTAAAACCGCTGGTTAGTGTCGTAACCGTTGCTGAATTTTGAGACTGTGGTACTAAGTTAATCCGCTTATATATGACTTTCTGTCTTAGGCGTATGTACTGTCAACGATTAAAATAAGTGAATAATGAAAAGGTTTGACGCAGTTTAACATAAATAACTCAATTAATTGTAGTAAGCTTATTACTGGTGGTGGTGACATTATCACTCATCAAATTCCTATAAGTAGCCTACGGGGTTCTGGATATAGAGCTCTACGCCCAACATTCGAACCAGAACTCTCCCACATATACGGCCTACAGTGGACCCCCCCCCCCCTCTGTCTCAGTATCACAGATTTCTCCGACCCTGCCGTTTAATTAGACCGTCACCATAATCTGTAGCCCCACAATCTAATACGTAACAAATCGTCATAAGCGTGCAGTATACATAATAGAAAATGTAACAGTTATTACAAATAGCATACCTTATTTTAGTGACACAATTTGAAGCCTGAATACAAAACCAGTAATCATGATAATTAGTATGCTCGTTTTTAGCTCGTGTCCTGTCATTCTGAAAGGACAGTGTATAGTTTATTTCCTTGAAAAGCTTTGTGTTTTTCAGTTTTATCGCTCTACTAGGCACAATTTATTATGTTTAAAAAAACAAGGATTCTGTTTCTCTGTCAGAACAATTGGCTGATGGGGAAATATTCCACGAGGGTCTGGGAAAACAATTCAGTTAACCCTATCCGTACGTCATGCTTTACTATCATATCCATACGACGTGGGGAATCTGTGCCACCACTTTTTAAAGAGGAAATATACTCATTAATCCGATCCGTGCGATTTGTATAGTAGTCTGTCAAAATGTTTCTTTTTGAGAAATACTGAAAGGTTCAAAGAGATCTTCGCACTAGATCTAGAAGTATTCTAAAATGTGACGAGTGGAGGTACAAAAAGACCCCAGGACGTATGGATAGGGTTAATAAGAATCGAACTCCGTACTTCAGCATAATTCACCCAGTGAAAAGTTAAGGGCTTGGTTTTGCCTATAACTGACCCCTCATCTTAATATTCCCTGATTCCAGCCAATAATCCAACCCTTATCTCTACCCCTATATAGCAACTCAGTGGAAACCTTTACTACTAACCTCCCTAATAACCTACTCTCCCAAAAAGGATAGGAGTTTAGCGTGAGAAAGTGAACATCCGGAAATAGGGCTACTCTCCTCTGCTCCCGTGACCCACAAACAGATAATGTGTTGATGGCTCGCGGTCTTGGTCAGACAGCAGAATGAGTGCGCGTGCGTGTATGGGGAGTATGTTTTAGTAAGAATTTTACGACACTTGCAATACAATTAGGTCACATAAGTGCCCAAGGTGTTACAAGATAGTAACCTACACAAAAAAAGAAGGATGAGAACTTAAGACTGGAGATGTGCTTCTAAATTCAAAATATGTGTATAATACTCAAACTGCAAACCAAACGAGGAAACAAAGCAAACGAAAAGATGCACTAACATCTAGATTCTATGTCAGATTTTCCTCTGACGTGATAAATCGGTGCAAATCAGCAGGGATGGTCACGAGGTCACTTGAAGACACAATGACGACCCTCTTTTCCTTTATCCCTTCCTTAACTCCCCCTCCCATCCTCCTCCAACTCC
>NW_004797565.1:112821-114928 GCF_000002075.1 Aplysia californica | reverse complement strand
CGCCCAACCGACTGGCTATTCCCCATGCCACATTAAATAAACCATTAGTTAAGAACTAATAACTTTGGCGACGGGCCGCAGACGAGCATTAATATTGAAGTTTGCATATCAGTGGGAACGTAATATGGAAATAGTTGGCCGGCCTGTCAGGACCTCATAGATCACTTTAATAAATGCCGGCGGGAGATAATCGGGCAGGCACAAACAGACGAGGCTTAAGTCCCCTTGGATCTTGTTGCTGCAGGTTTTCGAGGATAATGAAAGAGAAGGGGTCAAGGGGGGAGAGACGGAAGGAAGGCGGGAAGGAGAAAAGAGGATTTGTGGGCGCTTTCTTTTCCTTTCTCCTTCTTTTTTTTATTTCTTTTTTTTCGTTTTTTGGCTGTTTTCTTTTTTTTTTTTTTCTTGTAAGTGAATGAGAAGGGGTGGGTGATCGAGAGATGAGAATAATGGGAGTTCGAAATATAAGGTGATAGCGTGCAGTACGAAGAAAGAACGAGGCTGGAAAAATGGGAGGGGAGAGCATTTTTTAAGGAAAGAGTGGGGGACAAAGGAGATAAGTCTATACAATGTAGTAGTCTTTTGCTGTTCAGTCGTTAGTGGCAAAAATGTAGTTTTGGTGAGATGGGTGACAGAGTGGGGTGGAAGTGGGAGAGGGAGTGAGGCGGAAAGGGAAAAGGGGGTGGTGGGGAGGGGGGGGGCTCAGAAAGCTGACCGATGATTCTCCATCGGCGTTTCAGTGACAAAAAGTCAAGTTTTGTTCTTTGTTTATTTGTTTGTTTGTTTGTTTGTTTCTTAAAATAACCGTTATCTTTGCAATACTCGCTACGGTTTTCAACATCGAGGCGTTATTTTTCCGAGCTCTGGTGAGGATGACCTGTTTTTAGAAAGGGCATTTCAAAATCACAGGGAAGTACTTTTTGGTTTCAAGTGTGATGTTCACTGATGACAGACGACTTAGCAGTCGTCACGAAATGATCCTAATCCTTAATTACGGGTCTAATGATGATACATGTATATTGGTTAGGCGTTCACAGTAGACCCGTGTTCGAATCCCATGTGGGAAGGTTTTGTATCAAGTATCTTGGTCTTTCTGCTGAGACGTTGTATTCTTTTCAGTCCAAGTTGGCCTTGACGTGCTATTCTGAAGTCCAATCTAAATTGTGTCAGTCGGGCGTGGGTGGGGGGGGGGTAAAAATACCTATATTTAAAACATTTTAGGTCAGTCTCGTTTGATAGAGAAAGCACACTAAACTGATCGACCCCCTGTTATTGTTTTTTCCCAACTCAACAGCCATTGTACCTTCTATTATTTCCCAACTCAACAGCCATTGTACCTTCTATTATTTCCCAACTCAACAGCCACTGTACCTTCTATTATTTCCCAACTCAACAATGTTCCGCCCCTCATTCTTTTCCCAACTCTGCTATCATTGCATCTTCCATTATTTGGCCAACTAGGTATCCATTGCATCTATCGTTTTTTCCCCAACTACACATCCATTGCATATATAGTTGTTGTTTTTTCTCCCAAATCAGCAACCAGTGCCTCTTTCATTCTTTTCCCAACTCGGAAACCATTGCATCTATCGTTCTTTTCCGAACTCAAAAGCACTGCATCTATCGTTCTTTTCCCAAACCATCAACCACTGTACCTTTCATCCTTTTCCCAACTGGGCAACTATTGCATCTTTCATTCTTTTTTCAAGTGAGCAACTATTGCACTTCCTGTATTTTCTCAACTCATCAACCATTGCGTCTTCCATTCTTGTCCCAACTCTGCGACCATTGCGCCGCTCGTTCTTTTCCCCACGTCTACAGCGCCCTTCCCCCAGCCAGCACAAGGCGAAAACGAGCACACAGGTTCAATTAAGCACACTGTAAATATTTATGCCTCACACCCTTCGCTCGGCCCGATCCGAGCCCATTAAAGCAGTGATAAACATATTTCGACTCACACCCGCCGTGATAGCTACAGATCTAGCTTCCAACTCGTTCTCACTTTCTCCTTCCCGCCTTTCTACTCACCCTTTCGTTTTCCTACACTCTCTTTTTCTTTCTTGTAATGATTTCTTAACTATAACTCACTATATCCTACTCCGACTATGAA
>NW_004797565.1:111477-112568 GCF_000002075.1 Aplysia californica | reverse complement strand
CTCTCTCTCTCTCTCTCTCTCTCTCTCTCTCTCTCTCTTTCTTTCTTTCTCTCTCTCAACCAGTATGTACACCTGTTTTAAGATTCGCTGTTTTATCAGGTCTTGACAAGCGTGGATCTCAATAATCTCTTCCCCCATCATTCATCGGAAAGAGCAACCGATAGAGGGACATACCGGGTTATTTATTTTCTTAGAATAAAAAGTAACGTGAAAGAGGACGCAATGAAACAGAATGCAGAGCTGAAAGCAAGCGCATAAAGTTGAGATCGTTGAAACTCTGATACACACCCATCAAATTCACAGATAAGGGATGGATAAACATAAAAGGCAAAATAAATTGAAAGAGAGGTGAGAAAGCGGCTGAAACAGCAGCTAAACATACGTAGCTAGTGCCTCCAAAATAAATGATTAATGCTTCATTTTCAGCTCAAGGAATGGCGTCAATTTTCTTATTTCCAGCCAGTTTCTGTTGTCACGTAGTAGGTGGCATAAGAGCTAATCCTGTGTTCATAGGTTTGGTGTTCGAATTTGAGAGAAGTCTAAATTTTTCTCAATTTTCATTAACTTGGAGTGTCTGACTCTTCCCTCCTAGATCCTCAACTAAGCTTCAAGGCCGACCACGAAATGGGTCGCCTTCAAAAGTATGTCAGTTAATTTCAGTTACACAAGTTCCATATATATAGATCTACAGGCTCAAAAGGTCAACGAAACGTTTTTATATACTCGTAAATGGTACACATTGAGATCAACATATGCCTATGATTGAACATCATTATCTTTAGCCCCAGGGGAGGTAATGGTAATAACTTGACCTTTTTTTTTTACTTATTAATAGGGTGCCTGTTTTTTTACAGCTCATGTAAAAAAAAAAATCCAAACCGTTTCAAATTCAAACCAAGCCAGTGTAGTACGCAAAATGATTCACCAAACTCACAGAAAGGATTTGATTTCATTTCACTTGTCTTTTTGTGATGTGGTTGAAAATCCCGATGAGAGCTGAATTAACATGCATTTAGATAGATGGATAGAAATAGATAGATAGATAGATAGATAGAGAGATATTTACAAAGTGAGAGAGAGAGAGAGAGAGA
>NW_004797565.1:105126-108112 GCF_000002075.1 Aplysia californica | reverse complement strand
GGGGGGGGGGAGACGACAAACAGGGAGACCTTACTTGTACCTGTCCCGTTGTTGCACTCTCCCCAACAGTATGTCCTCATCACTCCTCTTTATTTGAACCCATCACCCTCCACCCACCCCTTCAGCCTCCCTCCTTCTCCCCTCAGTATTCCACTCCACATCTCCAAACTTCTGCCTCAGTCTTTCTATCCCCCCTGCGTGTATGTGTGTTTAACAGTTTGTTAGTCTGTTTTTACGTCAATGTTTTTCTTTTCCTTCCTGTTCGCCTTAACAGGAGTCAATCACCGGATGAAGGAGTCGCACTGCCGCCAAGTCCTCACAGAGAGGGCTTGTTTAGATTCCAACTCCACCTCTCGATGACAAAAGAAAACACAGATTTGGATTGTAAATATCGGGTAGCTGATCCAGCTCGATTAATTTCACAGCGCATAATTGGTTGGGCAATCATTTCTCGGGTTTCAATCCCTCAAAGAATAACAAAGTCAAGCTAATCTCTGATTGTTCCATGACTTGACAGTCTCACGTCTACTTCTTTGGCGCCAATTATTTCTTATGCCTTTCCAATTGCTCGCCTCCTCTCTCAATCACCAGGTTCCTCTCACTTATTGACTTCCACTGCCTTTTTTTTTTCCTTGTTAGTAATTTCATTTAGAAAGAGCGAGCGAGCGAGCGAGAGAGAGAGAGAGAGAGAGAGAGAGAGAGAGAGAGAGGGGGAGGGAGGGAGAGACAGAGAGAGACATAGAGAGAAGGGTAGGGGTGGGCAAGAGAAAATTGTATTAGGTGTGGACATGAGGCACCCAAAGAAGTAAGTAGAAGAAAGGAGACATTTAATTTTAAACAGAAGAACTAAGACATGCCCTTGGTTTCAGTGGGAAGAAATTAGAATTATCCGAGAGGGATACAGAAAGAGGGCATTAAAAAAGACAGAGGGAGAAAATGAGGAAGAAGAGAAGAGGTAGAAAAAGAAAAAAAACCCTCAAAGAATGCCAACCACCACTACTATAAGACAAGAAAGTAAAGAAAGTAAAGCGAAAAGCAAGCCTCCCTGTTGGGGGCAGCCAGCGAAGTAAAGCCAGGTAGAACCACCTATGTAATTATGCAGGAGCGCTTCGCCCACCCGGGAAGATTGTTTTGACACATAGCCTGTTTTCTTAGCGTAAAATCTCCGCGCCCAATAAATGCAAGCTGTGTTATCCCGACGTAGCCACAAAAAAGTCTCCAGCTAATTAAAAGATTAAGCCCTACCCGGCTGCCTATAATTACAGATCATTGCAGAATTGGGAATCTCTTGCGATCCAGTTTGCCATGGCACGAAAAACCCCTTCTCTCTCCCCGTCAGCTATTACCTCCCCCTGGCTTCTTATCCGTGACATGCTATTTTAAATGAGAATAAACAGGCGCTAATTTTCCATGTAGTGATCAAGTGATCTGTCTTCGATTATTATTATTATTCCCTTCCCCCCACAGTATCGTTCGATCTGTGCCTTGTTAAAGAAAGTGAACAGAGAATGACGTCGGGGTAATTTGGGGCTGGTATCAGTTTTCATTTTTCTAGTCGGATCTATTCGTGGTTTTAATCTGTAATTGGAGATGATAACGGTCCCAAATCTAGGATCAATGTAGAATAGGCCCCTTCCCTGCGATTTCTCCTTTTGTCTGCTCATTGTTCGGCATGATTTGGCGTGTTTCTCAAACTTTGAGACAAGATTTGGGTGTCTAAAACGCAGAACAAAGTGGTCAAAAGGGGAGATTGTAGTTTTGTTTACCCTTTCCACCTCCGTATTTTGAATGTTAAGAAGGTATTATTAGAATTAAAAGCAGTCTCATCATAAACGAAGTGTTGTGATTGTAGGTTTAAAAAAACCCAACCATTTAATAACACAACAAAAGCAGCGAAAATGCCAATAAAAATGAAATATAAAATGTTGAAAGTAAGAAAGAACAAAATAAAGAAACAAAGGGAGAAAGAAAAATCTAAAAAATAAAACCTCTTTTTTAGCCTGATTTCTTGAAATAAAAAAAAAAAACAAGAAAGAAAAAGAAAAAGAAAAAAACCCCGATATGCTCACGCTTTCAGAGATTCTCCTTACCCTTCCGTAATGTAAACCTTATAATATATAGATCTACACATTATAATGTTTAAAATTTTAAAGTAACAAAAAATAAGAAAAGATAAAATAATCAGCAAAAGGGAGGGGTAAACGTCGGCAAATCTTGTTGTCCCGTGAGTCAGGGCAGCATACTTTGTTTACGTCATATCAATTAAGCTCTTAATGCATGTAGTCTGTACATGCTTCTTGTTTATCATGCGACTCGCTACCGCATCGCCTCGAGGCTTGGTGTAGTTTTGCCAGATAGCGTTGTGCTTTCCAGAAAGACAAAAAAAAGGCGCGTGGGGAGGGGGGGGTGGAGGGAGGGAGTAAGAAATAACATGTTTCTACTTACGGCTTTGTTCTAGAATTTTTAATCTCCGACAACAAATGAATTAGAGAAGATTGCGATAGTGCCATGTGTGTGTGTGTGCGTGCATGTCTGCACCCTGCGCCTTTCCCCTGTTTTGTTATCTCTCTGAAGAAAAAAAATGCCACATGGATACGTCTGGCTTTTAGAGAAGAAATAAGCTTATGACTATCTAATGCATTATTTTGGCATCTGTTCAGAAGTTGTACTCGCTTACTATACATTTGGGCTCTTCTAAAAAAATATAAAATACGTCTTTTTTATTTCTATTTTCGTTTGCGCGTTTACTAAATCAACAAAAGAAGCAGAAAGGAGCAATATTGTCTAGCCCAGTTGTAGGTAGGAAGAGATATTATATAGCCTACGTTTTGTTAGATGGAAATAATATAATACTCGCAAGGACAATTTCTGTCAGTTTTATATAAATTCTGCTTTTTCACCTAATGATGACAGACAGAGAGATGATGATGATGATGATGATGATGATGATGATGATGATGATGATGGTGATGATGATGATGATGAT
>NW_004797565.1:103414-104903 GCF_000002075.1 Aplysia californica | reverse complement strand
CCACACACACACACACTCTCACTCTCATCCTCATTAACACTCACAGGTACCCTCCGTATCCCTGCCCCATCGACCTTCCTTCTTTTTCCGCTTTTCATAATTGTTTTGTAAATCTCATCATCATCACTTGACATTTGACATTATCACTTGGGCAATAGTTCGAGTTGAGCCCATTGCTCCAGCAGCAAAAATATGTTTTCAGAGGGGTTGAGTTTATTTCTTTTATTTTTTGGTCTCCTCTCCTGTGTATAATTTATGACTACGCGTTACCACCCTCCCTATCCCTGACATATAAATAAATAAAATGAATGAATGAATGAATGAATGAATGAATGAGTTTATTTTCCTTTTTTTTTGCTCCTGTTTAAAATTTATGCATATACGGTTGCACCCACCCTTTCCCGTACACATGAATAAATTGAATAAATAAATGAATGAATAAATAAATAAGTAAATAAATAAATAAATGAACGAATGAAGGAAAGAACGAACAAATAAATGAATGAACGAATGAATGAATATATGAATGACTGAATGAATGAATGAATGAATGAATGAATGAATGAATGAATGAATGAATGAATGAATGAATGAGTATCACCGGTCAAACAGGTAAGAAGCATCATTCGCTGTATATTATGCTGGTTACAAAACTGGCTGTCAAGACGGAGTGAGCGTTGAGACACAGTAATACCTTTTTGTAGTTGTGTATTCTTCGATATTTATGTTCATCCCGCGTTGTGGTCAGTATGACAACGGAATGTTGTGGCTATACTTCTTTTTGTTTGCTGAGCTCCGGACACTTAAATCCACCTGAGTAATTAATCCCCCCCCCCCTTCGCTTACGCAGAAACAATGGCTTATTTCTTGACCGTAAATTCCGGTAATAAGCTCATAAAGCTCATCACTGCCGGCCGGTGTCCGCGATTCCCAATCCGCGGGGGTTGAGGTGGAAGTAGCCATTGGTCATCGGCAGGGCCCATAAAAGTGTGGTGGGCAAGGTTTAGCGGAATCTGTGGGATGACCGGTATTAACTCTAATGGCCAGTACCACCTGCGCCGACGTGGCCAAGCCTTTGTCTTTTAATGGGGCGTTTTTAAGGTGCTGATGAAAGGGTTCGTTAATGCCAGCGTGAGACTGGGGGGCTCCGTGCCTACTTCATACTGTACAGTAGTAACTGCGTGTAGCTAATGGCGTGCTCTGTATCTCTCCTCCTACTGTTCTTGTATTTGGGGGATTGTTTTGCCAAGATGTTTGTTTTGTTTTGTTTTTGTTTTTGTTTTGTTTTTGGGTGGGGAGGGAGGGGGGGGATGCTTGCTTGTGTTTTTGTTTATTAACTATTTAGAGTTATTATATGTGTCTTGCTTTTTTTATTATTGTTGTTTGTCTTTTTTGTTGTTGTTGTGGTGGTTTTGTTTCACTTGTTTCCTTCTTTTTTATTTTTTTATTTGTTTGTTGGTTGTTTTATTTAGGGAGGGGGGGGGGGGGT
>NW_004797565.1:100818-102045 GCF_000002075.1 Aplysia californica | reverse complement strand
CTCTCTCTCTCTCTCTCTCTCTCTCTCTCTCTCTCTCTCTCTCTCTCTCTCTCTCTGCCTTTGTCCAGACCCGAAGTCCTCCTATTACACTTTACGCCACTGACCTGGTTTCCTCGTCTATTCCCTCGACCATTCTACCCTCGTTTACACCAATCGGTTCTCAATCTCGGCTGTAAACGACACCAACTTCTCAATATCAATTATGTTTCTGTCAGACAAACACTCAGCGTTATCACTTTTCTTTTTCTTCCAGTCTCTTTTAGCTTACAGCGCCAGAATCATCGCCTTTTAAATATTATCAGACTAAATGGTCCGACATATTATTATTTAGGCATAAAAATCTCAGCATTTAATCACACGCTTTTCTTTTTTCTTTTTTCCTACTTAGCAAAAAATTTAGATCTTTCCTCTTATCACGGCTTCCTGATTAATTTTTTTTTACATTATTTTTTGTTATTGGTTAATTAAGATTCTATTTCTTTTCTTCAAGCGCTCCAATGTGTTGGCAACGGTATTCTAGAGGTTAAACTTCTGGAACCTTAATCGCGATCAGATAATTGGTTCGTGAGTTCGAGGCTTAGCTGGGTTCAAATTTTGCGTCTTTGGGGATGGATCTTTACACCAGTGTTCCTATTTAACACGGGCCTATCGGAGATGGGCGTTAAATTTGGAGGTCCTGCTTCTTAAAAATCTGACAGCGTTTCAAGAGGCGTTAAACTATCCCAGTGGTTTTATGCACCCTGCATAATTTAGCAAAATTTGATCATTTTTTGCATAATTTCTTATTATTTTCCTTCATCATTCTTTGTTTAAAAAAACAACAGAATCGCATAATTTCCCATTTTTGGGCTCAGTTTGCATAATTTCAGAATTTTTCTTGCTTAAAACGACGGGGACAGGTTAAACATATACATGTTTTAGCGCGCCACTTTCACTTTACCCATCCATCCTTCCCGTTATCCTCCAAATTATTTATCCACCCATTCTCCAGTTCTTGGCTGCTTTCTCTCATTCATCTGCACATCAATTCTCCAAATTTTTAATTTCTAATTTCTCTTCTTCAGTCCATCCTTCTCTCTCTTCTTCTTTCCATCTTCCGAGCCCGTTCTCGGGGAACAGCCAATCTCCACCGCGTCACGGTCCAGCACTTCCTTTCCTTCCCTCACAAAATTCCTAATTGCATTCCTCGTCCTTCACCCCAGATAGTGTTGAGGAGGGGGTGAAGGA
>NW_004797565.1:96130-97278 GCF_000002075.1 Aplysia californica | reverse complement strand
ACACACACACACACACACACACTCACTCCCTCGCTCCAACCGTTCCGGTCTCTATCTCCGTTTCATTCTCTTTCTAAACTGTCTCTATCCATCTCCTTCCTTGTCTGTCTATCAGTTTTCTTCTCTGTAATTTCATTTCTCTTGCCGTAGATGTATGTCCCTGGCCACTCCAGTTCCCTTTGTCTCCCTGGTTAACGCACCCACAGTTATCTCCCTTCTTTTTCATTCCCGCTTCTTTTCTGAAAGCGCCAGACGTCACAGTCTGCTTAACAGGCTATCTGGGACCAGGCCGTTTTAACAAGAGGCGTTTTAATTGCCGGGTACAGCCCGGGGAGTGACTGACTGTATGCACTGGTCAGCTTGACCACTCGGGATAGTCAGGTGACTTTTATGCTGGCAGTCGTCTGGGAATGCGTCTGGAGATCTTTTATCTGAACTGCAATTGCCTTTTCTCTCTACCTCAGTTATAAAAGTACAAAAGAACACCCTGCTTCCCCTCCTGCTCTCTCTCTTTCTTTCTCTCTCTCTCTCTCTCTCTCTCTTTCTCTCTTTCTCACTTACTCTCTCTCTCTATAAGCCTATCGCCCATCTACCCCTTTATGTCTCTGTGTGTCTACATCTCAAGACTAGCATATACCAATAAATAGGAAAATTGCACCCCACCCCCAACACCCCTCCTCCCTGCGTACATGTATTTGAATTGCGAACGACGCTAAATGTCGACGTCTGCTGTGTTGTGGTTAGGTGCTTCACTATCGCACGCAAGAGACACGTGCTCAATTGATGAGAGGGGAGAAATTTGTATCGAGATTCTTAGTCTTTCTTTTGGGATGTTGCACCCCTTTCAGTCTGGGTTGGCCTCGACCGGCAGGGTTGAAAGCCGATCTCTTAAGTTTAATTAGATGATCTAAAGTGTGTCGATGGGAATGTCAAACACCTACGTTTAAATAAAAATTCAGGCCAAGTTGTTATCTGTGGCATACTAGATTGTGTCTTGGGGTTGGTTTTCAGTAACTAAAAAATAACGATCATGTTTTAGACTCCTATATGAGCTTAAATCTTAAATTAGTTAAATTGGTGTATTGCAAAAGAAAAGTAGGACGAGAGAGGCTCGATCATGGGGGAGAGTGTGTGTGTATGTGTGGGGG
>NW_004797565.1:93665-95657 GCF_000002075.1 Aplysia californica | reverse complement strand
GAGAGAGAGAGAGAGAGAATAGGAAGAGGAGGAAAGAGCTTGATTCGCGCATGGGTAGTGGGTTTTTGTGTTGTTGCTTTTTTGTCTTGTTTTTTATTTGAGTATCTTTGTCTGTCTGCTGTGATGCTGTATCCCTTTCAGCCCAGGTTGGGCCTGACAGGCAGGATCGAAGCAGGCCTCTCTCTTTAACTTTTCTTCGTCTCCCCTCTGGCCTCTGTGTCAAGAACATCGTGCTTTCTATGACTTGATATGTCTAGAAGACCGTTTGGCTCAGTCTTATCGGAAACGGATTTAATTCGGAGCATACTCTTATTTACTTTGCTAAACTGCAACCAAAAACAAAAACCTTATACACGCACACGATGTTAGGAAGGAATCAGTCAGTCGCACAGTTGTACAGTGATAACATTAATCTGAGAGAAATGAGATGAATTTGTAAAGTGTATTTGTGCACACGTTGCATGAAGAAGGGGGTGGTGGGGCGGGGGGAGAAGGTGGACACTATGACAAATCCGAACAAATTGCGTGTAGAATGTCCGTACACCTAGCATGTTTGGTGCCAGGTGACGATAAAGTACAGGG
This sequence comes from Aplysia californica, assembly GCF_000002075.1. Lineage (NCBI taxonomy): Eukaryota > Metazoa > Mollusca > Gastropoda > Aplysiida > Aplysiidae > Aplysia > Aplysia californica. The sequence goes on along the minus strand of NW_004797565.1, from coordinate 95,075 downwards.
GAATCTCCCCCAACGGGCCCACGGACACGCTACTGGACCAGACATCGGAAGTTTTTGTTGTTGTGGGAGGGGCGAGGGAATTGCACAAGGAAACTTGCAACTAAAGAAGTAAAAGCCTCAAGGTGATTCCAATTAGTAGGCTTTGGATTGGATGCCAAAGTCTTTGAAAAATGTTGTGTATTACAGCCTCTTTCATTTTAATATTTCTTTTTCGATGAGGGCATAGAATTGGAGAAGTACCTTGAAAAATTCATGAAAAACCCCTCAAATCCAACAGCAGCTCTTTGGAGATTCGATCTTGAGCCATGTTTACCATAGCCCTGCACGGTTACAACAATGCTAACAGTGTGCTGTTCAGAATGTGAATCTGAGGCCGTATACTTGCAAAACATTACCGGTCACGTTGAAATAAAAGGTAAGAAAAGCACTGAAGTTCAGTTTAGTTCAGCTTTAGCAAGGTTTTCCGGCGCTCGCAGCATAAGGTCATCTTATGACCGCCAAGGGGGTTGATGTCAAAAGAGGAGTCCAAACGGGGAATCAGGCTTATTGAGCTCACTGCAATCACAATGATAATGACAATGACAATGATAATGACAATGACAGCAGCTTCAACAGCACAAAGTCTGCTACGACTATCAAGGCACCCCGGAAATAGCAGTTCTCAAGAGAGTAACAAACGTACAAATGAAGTAGAGGACAAAATTACGATAGTAAGGATGAGTGAAAGAAAAAGCAGCAGTTCATCTTCTACTGAGACTCATGATATATAAGCAGAATGTTTTAGTTGCGTGTAACCTGACGGTGACCACACGTCCACAACCCGGGAGAGCAGAGGCGATGTCCACCACTGTCCGGCTTTCCACACCTGACTTCTTTTGATGTCCAGTGTCCTGTGCTGTCTTTTAATGGTGTATGTGGACGGCTAAAAAATAGAGAATGGGAAGAGGAGAAAGAGAAAGAAAAGAGGGATTTTTGCTCTTTGGGCAGGAGTGGGGGGAGGAGGTCAGGGAGGGGTGATGGGTATAGGGGGAGGGGTGAAGCAATAAAAAGGTCTGGGTCATGGATGAGACAGAGAGATAACTGATACAATGGTTCTCAAGGGGAACCTGGTATTGTGAAAAAATAGGTGATGTGTGTTTGGGATGGAGTAAAAAATAGGAGGGGGAGGGGGAGCGAAGTGTGTTCAGTTTATTTAGAACAGAGACGAGGGTTAGTCACTTGGCTGTGTGTAACAAGGAGACAAAGTGGTGGTTAAATAAATTAAAGAATGGGTAATTAAGTTAGTCTATTGATCAATAAACGTGCACACGCATACGAGTCCGGGCCTTTTTTCCCCTCATTTGTCGAAATCTTAAATCCCTTGCTAAAGAAATGATGATTAAGTTATAAACACATGAACTTTATTATACA
>NW_004797565.1:86857-89453 GCF_000002075.1 Aplysia californica | reverse complement strand
GGGGGGAGGGTTTGGGAGGAGAACACCTTATAAGAGAGATCATCCGTTTAAATGGACTGCACTTTATACAGAGAGTGACGCGCAACACTGTGGTGCTTGCTATAGTATGGGTTGTTGTTCTTTGTCCGAGTTACTTCTCGCATTCCATGAGCCGAAAATCAATACTGGGGTCAAATTTGTAAATTTTCAGTTGATACCTTTTTCTTCAAGTTTAACATCAAATTCTTTTTTTTTTATAATCCCATACCTATAAACTGTCCAAACTCCTCCTGTCTATTTGATGTATCTATTTCCAAAAGGCTAAAATTCGAGAAGTAACCCATTTTGCCAGCTCTCCTAACACGTGGCCATTTTGACAAAGCTCTCAGTATCTGTAGTTACAAAAACATTGAATGTAGAAAGAAGGGAGTTCCTCATTAGCGCCCGAGGATAATAAGAAATATCTGTTATCTTCTTTCTATATATTTTTTGTCTGTCTTGTACAGTTGTAAAAGAGAAGTCGTTTCGTTTAATAGTTGTTTTTATACGTTGTGTTATTGATTTTGTTCCTGTCATTGCTGTTGGTCCTGTTATTTGGATGTCTTGTGAACGCCATGGTACATTTACATCTTGAGCTTATAGATCTCCAAGAGACAACCCCTCAGAGCATATTATCATCTCGTGGTTTGCTCAAAATCCGATGCCAGGTGTATTCTTCACGGAGAAACAGCATTACACTATTTCGTCTGGTCGTTCCTCTTTCCTTCGAGTATCCTTGCTGCAGTTTCATGCTACCCGGGGTCTCTGTTTCTGTTGTAAGAGTTACACTCTTCACCGTTCGGTGCAAATGATATGAATTTGATCCCCGCTTGTGGAGATGCTGTATTGAGCATCTGCTCTGTTTGATGGGTGTTGTATTCTTTTTAAACTAATCTGACCCCGACAGGCAGAGTCAAAGGAGTCTGCCTCCCAAATAACCGTATAAATTGTGTCATTAGGGACGTAAAATATTTGTACTCCACTCATATCATATAGTTTCCAGTTTCATTTTCGCTTGGTTTAAAATATGATATTACACAATGCCACTTTTATGTTCTAGTACATGTATTTTAATGGATCTTACTTTCGAACAAAAGTTATGAGTGCTAACTGCATTGTCTATATTTGTTTATATTTCAGAGAGAAAGTGAAGGGAAAAGCCGTCTATTTGATGTCCAGTCTGAAGACCAGTTGCAGAAGACACAAAGGATTGTGCCTTGGCAGTCTACAAAATTGGTACTGTCTTCACTGATATTCCGAACCGCTCTGTCCCCGTGGAGTTTTCCAATCAACAGAAGAAGTTTCATAATCTAAACCCGTCATTTCTCCACTGATCTGGAGGCAAACAAGAACAAAGGCAGAAACAACGCTAAGAAAATCATTACTCCAGCAACTACAGTGAAACTGAAAATATTCTAAGAAGATTCTGGAAAGGACCTCAGGCCTTCGTCCGCTGGAGGACAATCAGTTGAGGAAGAGGGACGGAGGTTATGGCCGCGTGCCTGACAAGTAAGTTGAAATTAAGTCCCCAAAAGATTGTCACTGTTCCAACTGACTGTCCTCTCCCATGTTATTATCGGTCACAGTGTCTACAATGTGTTATTATCGGTCACAGTTTCTGTGATGTATAATTTTCAGTATGTGGTGTGGCTGGTCAGATTCTGACGACTTCCGTGTTGTGCTGTGAGGCTGCTGTGGTTGATGCTCTTTTTGTTGCCGTCTCTCTGGGTATAATTTGGCAAAAGTTTATGGAAAAGCCAAACAAACGTACATTGGAAAGGTGACTAACATTTACTCTAATGAAATGAAAAATAAGCAGACAGGCTCACTGAAAAACAGACAATTTGCATTGCAGGTGGACACCTGCATGTGTCATCTGTGGTTCAGAGGTTGACGTGCAATAACCAGAAGATAGATAGATAGGTAGATAGATAGATAGATAGATAGATAGATAGATAGATAGATAGATAGATAGATAGACTATATAACTTAAATTGATGAACGTAACAAGCCCCTGGATTCAAAGTGATTAATGAGAGGAAGACTTCCACTAACGAACGGCGCGGCCGAAGGAGCCGGATCTGAGTTTACGGCCGCTGTCAAGTAACCGCTAATTTGTAATTCTGTTCCGATGTCGATTGGGGATAACGTCGTACAGTCTACCTAAACTAGTCAGGGTATAATTACAGCTTGTCCAGTTATGGTTAGACATAATGATACGGTTTGGATTCGATCGTTTCGGAACAATTTGATATTCTTCTTTGAAATTTAGGAAAGATTTGTTATGATCATACGACATACAAGAAAGTGGAGAGAGTCTTATGGGTTGGTTGTTGGATAGATATAACATGTGTGCGTGTGTGTGTGTTTGTGAGTGTGTGTGGGGGGGTTTGTATGTTTGTATATGTGTGTTTGTGTTTGAAGGTGTGTGTGTGAGTGTGTGTGTGTGTGTATGTGTGTGTGTGTATGTGAGAAAAACTGCTTGTGGGGAAGGGGGGTAGGAAGTGAAGGCATGGAACATTTAGGGAAAACGAGAGAGAGAGAGAGAGAGAGAGAGAGAGAGAGAGAGAGAGAGAGA
>NW_004797565.1:85324-86757 GCF_000002075.1 Aplysia californica | reverse complement strand
GGGGGGGGGGGGGGATAGGTAAAGATATAGAGACGGACAGACAGATAAACAAACCAACAGACAGACAGACAGACAAACAGACAGACAGACAGACAGACAGACAGACAGACAGACAGACAGACAGAGAGCAAGAGAAAAAAAGAGTGATAGAGAGAAGAGAAACAAAAAAGAAAGAAAGAAAGAAAGAAAGAAAGAAAGAAAGAAAGAGAGAAACAACAATGACAAACCAAAAACAATCAATGACCGAGACAAAACCGGGTATAGCTGTCAGGAAAAATGAAGTCCAGCCAGAACACATCCGCCGAGGAACAATCTACATGAAGCTGACGAACCAATAATACTACCCACACAGACAATCTATGTCCGAACACTAATGAGGCATTGTGGGTTTCCAGGTAATTATACCCTCCAAGTTTAGTCCACATCTTCAAATAAATCCTGGAAGTCTGGAACCGATAGATGGTTGTCTCAAGATTCTGCCCTCAGAATTCCGTCTTTAATTCAACGGCAGCGGACAGTGCTTCTGATTTGATCCTAATTGGCTGGTTGTTGGATAATGTCTGTATAATGTATGTAATGACAGGGGGAAGGGGGCCTTATCAAAGTGCTCTGTGGTTACGCTCTCTTCCAAGTTGTGTTGCTGGGTTTGTTTGTTTCTTTGTTTGTTTGTGTCTTTGTTTTGTTTGTTTGTGTATTCGTTTTATTTGTTTGTGTCTTTGTTTTGTTTCTTTGTGTGTTCCTTTTGTTTGTTTGCATATTTTTATTACTGTTATTATTATTATTTTTGGAAGCTATGTTTCTGTTTTACTCCTGGTGGTGAGGATGTCATTGTCTTTGTTTTGCCTGTTCTTTCTGCATGTTTAGTTTTTCTTTGTGTTTGATGTTCTTCTTTCTTTAATTGTGATTTGCTTGTGTTTTTATTTTGGAGGTTTCTTTGTCTGTCGATCTATATCTATCTATCTATCTATCTATCTATCTATCTATCTATCTATCTATCTATCTATCTATCTCTCTCTCTTTTCCTCCCTCTCCTCTGTACCTCAAGGACTGTGTCCCACCACAAAGAGATTTAAAAAACACGAAAAAAAAACCCTAAAACAAAAATTGAGAAAGAAAGAGATTAGAACACTGATGAGGAAGGTGACTGAGGCGTAAAGACGAAAGAGAAAAAAACTAGATCGGAAATTAAGATCGGAAGGGAGGAAGAAAGAATAGACGAAAATGAGCTCGGAATTATTGGCAAACGGGGAGAATGATGGAGGGCGATCGTGCTTGTGCTTAGCATTATGGCTGACCGATCCTCACTTCATCTCCACGTTTCACTTTCTGTCTATCTGTCTCCAGCTCCTCTACACACCCTCCCACCCACACCCTCACCTAAACTCGACCACATCATTACCACGTTCCATTTTCTTTTTTACCCCATTCACCCC
>NW_004797565.1:82949-85224 GCF_000002075.1 Aplysia californica | reverse complement strand
TATATATATATATATAATCTGTCTGTCTATGTTTATTTATTCCAGTGAATTCTTTCCTTTGAGATTAGCCTCATTAAATGGGGTTTTTAAATTTGTATCGTTCCAAATCGAGAGCCTGATAATTATATATAAAACTGCTTGAAATGGGCGACCGTCATTTTCCTGTTCTATTTTATCTTTCATTTTTCTTCTGTTTAATTGTCTGTCTGCGTGTATGTTTTCCCTCTGTCTGTCTGCCAGCCTGTCTGGACCAAAACTCATGATAACTGATAACTATTCATTTACTTTTTTTGTCACTCTGTAAAGCTTCATTTTGAACCCCGCCGCCCGGGCCAAGCCTGTGCACAAGTTTGCGTGCTTCTATTAGACCCGGGAAACAATGCATTACTTTGCTGAGTAAATTATCCAATAGAAACGAATCGGGCGGTTGGGATAATTAACTCATCCATCATACTGTTTCTCTTCTTTCTTTCTTTCTTTCTTTCTTTCTTTTTTTTTTGTTTTTACTTTATTTCCTCTTATCGCCATCATTACTCTTTTTTCACAATCCTTATTTGTGCCGGTTTTAAAAATATTTGAAGTTAACCTTTTAGCTCTATTTTGTTGACATTTATTGTTGTCGATCAATATATTCTTTCCACGTAAGTCTATTTTTGAAGAGCGTTTATTTCTTTTGTTGGAGTTTGTCTTGGATAGACTTTGGGGGTCTGTAGAATATCCGGATTATTCTGTCTTTTATTGATTTTTTGTTTCTTTCGGAAGGTCTTTGAAGCAAGAAATTAAATTAATCAATTAAGTTTGTATTAGATTACTTGACATAAAAACAAACTGTGTGGTTTTGTTGTTGTTTTTAGTTCGCAACTTGCTTTTTTGTATTTTTTTCCAGTTCAAGTGTTGGTTCGATGGGTTATTTGTGTCAACGATTGAAGTTACACCAATATTTATTTGTGAGGCAGCGTGGTGGAATCAGGCTCTCGTCAAAATAATCAAAGTGAAGAAACTTGCATTTTTCCGCATGTTTCTGAATTTTTATCAATTGTTCGTTTTTTGGCTGAACACCTTTCATGCCCATTAAAGAACTCATTTCTGTCCGGATTAAATGTTGATTAAAGGCACACAAAATGTAAATTTTCAGTTACCACAGACTCTTAAGCTAGGGAAATAACTCATCTTTGGCGGCCATTTCCTCACTAGTTTTACCTCTGAAAACAAGTGACCCCCACCTCCTTCTTTCGAAAATATCTCGACTTGTATTCAAGATAAATGGGTATTTTATTTCATCTAAATAAAGACAAGTGAACAAGCTTTAAGATGATACCAGTAACTTTACATGCCCAAAAATTGGCGAGAGCCTGATTTCCCCACGCTGCCTCACATTTGTTTTGTTTAGTTTCCTTTTGCGTCTATTAAAATACATGTAAAGTGGAAGATGTGCATGGTGGTGGGATTTTTAGAGGAGTTAGTTTTTCGATCTTATAAGGGAGAGTAATCGCCACAGTTGGCAACGTGATGGACACGGATGCCGACAGCCCTGGTTCCAAACCCCAAAAGCGCAGTCTCAGTTAAACTTATGTATATAATATACTTCTTTTTAAAATAGAATGTCCATGTTTGTCTAAACACTTGCCATTGTTTTATCAAAGGCGGTTAATTAAAAGTATTTTTGACCCCTGATTCTTAGAATAAGTTGAAACGTGTCTTGCACCCATGACGTCACAGAGAGTGTGAAGTCCCCGGATGAGCGTACTAAGTCAAAAGAGTTTCGATTTGAGAGCTATAGTTTACTTTAACCCTCTCCATACGCCCTGGGCTCATTTTGTACCCCCGGGGTTGTATTCTTCACATTTTACAATACTTCTAGTACGAAGATCTCTTTGAAACTTTCAGTATTTCTCCAAAAATCATTTTGACAGACTGCTATGCAAAACGTACGGATCGGATTAACGAGTAATTTCCTCTTTGGAAACTGGTGGTACAGATTTCCCCACGTCGTATGGATACGATAGTAAAACACGACGCACGGATAGGGTTAACCCAGAGATGGACGTTAGGTTGGAGGCCCTGTGTCTCAAAAAATGATACTGTTTTGAAAAGAGTGAAAAAAGCGTATTCTTCCAAACCACGATTCTGTGAATCGAAATGAAAAATAGAAGACAAAAAAATAAAGATGCTGACAAGCACACGCGCTGACTGATAGACGCACAGAGAGAGAGAGAGAGAGAGAGAGAGAGAGAGAGAGAGAGAGAGAGAGAGAGAGAGAGAGAACGGGAGTGAG
>NW_004797565.1:81097-82441 GCF_000002075.1 Aplysia californica | reverse complement strand
GTGTGTCGAGGGTGTGTGTGTGTGTGTGTGTGTGTGTGTGTGTGTGTGTGTGTGTGTGTGTGTGTGTGTGTGTGTGTGTGTGTGTTTGTGGATGGGAGGGAGGTGGATGGGTGGGTTGGGGGCGGAGAGAAGGGATAGAGGGACGAGACGCAGGGATGGAGAGAAGGAGGAAGAAGGTGAGGGATGCAATTAAGCACCAGTCATCCATCCATCGGGCCGGCCCGACAAGAAGGAATTGGAATGGGAAGGAGATGGAGGAACAACTGGTAATTAAGGCAGAAAATAGCTCCGCAAATAATAGGAGCCCGCACCAGACTTGTTGGTTTGAGGTCCGTCCTGAGAATCGTGGCCCAGATAGGGAAGGGGGGGAGGGATGGGTGGAGAAGGAGGGGGAGAGAGGGAGGATGGATGGAGGGGAGGGTAAGCACGGAGGAAGGAGGATATGGAGATATGGAGAAGGGGGTGGGGGTGGGAGTGGGAAAGGATGGGGGAGGGGGAGGGGGGAGTACCCGTGGATGAGGGGGCGTGGCAGTCTGGATTGAGGGTGGGGGCATGTGAGTATCGATGGTAGGGGTTAGGTAATAACGTGGATTATGAGTTGAGGGAGGTGGGGAATTAAAAAGGGAAAAGGGGAGAGGGAATCAGAGAGCTTGTTTGAAGTGGAATTTTGATAATTATATTTTGCTTTGTCTCCCCTACTCTCTGACGTAAGGGTATAGGGATGGAAGGAGGAGGGAAAGGGGTGTTTGGGAGATACATAAGCAGATTTTTTTAAGATATAGAGGGGGGGGGGGGTATAAATGTAAAGAAAGAAAAAAGAGAGAAAGAGAGAGAAAGAGAGAGAAAGGGAGAAAATGAGAGAGAGTGTGAGGGAGAGAAAGAGAGAGAGAGAGAGAGAGAGAGAGAGAGAGTGAGTGAGAGAGAGAAACAAAGAGAGAGAGAAAGAAAGAAAGAGAGAGAGGAGGAGGAGAGAAAAAAAAGAGAAATTAGTGAACTAAATTGATGGTGAAAAGAAAAGGAAACTAAAAATTCACTTTGATTGTAAAGGGTAACAAACAAAAAAGGAGGATTATTTGGAAGGCTTTATAAAGATTTGATACAATATGATTTTTGTCTACTTCCAGAAGAGTTTTAAATAATATTTGTTGGCATAATGTTAATTCTGAACCTTTTCCTATATCAGAGCGAGCAGGGAATCGCGGTGGAGGAGTTGGAAAACAAATGAAGAAAAGGAGATCGCTTTCCAGGACCCATAAAACAAGACACAAAGAGAGAATCCAATACGAAAGAATTTGCTTGGTGTAAAAAAAAATAATGACACCTTAAAGTTTTGTCAAAATGGGG
>NW_004797565.1:78268-79477 GCF_000002075.1 Aplysia californica | reverse complement strand
GCTGGGGAAGACTGAGGAGACTGAGGGAGATGGGTTATTGTGAAAAATGTTCCTTTTTATTTAGAGGGGGGGGGGGTCTCTTACAAATTGCTTGTTTCGGGGTTTGCTTGTACTTAGTATCCGCCTTTTTTGTTTGGAGAGTAGTTGAGAGTTGGGGGGGGGGATCAAATACAGGTGATTTTATGAGAACATCGACACATTGTAGATCATTTAGGAGACGAGCTTCCACCCTGAATGTCAGGGCCAAACAGGGTAGAGAAGGATACAACGTCCTAGTGGGTGGTTGGCGAGTGCTTTGGTGTGGTTTGTTTCTTCTTTCCTATCAAACATCTACCGTCCTTATCTCCCCTTCCTCTTTTTAATGTTTATTACTCTCTTGTAACACCTCTAATCTTCTGACGCTCATTATGACCTTATACAATTGCGAGCGCCGTAAAACTTCTACTAAAACTAACTAAAACAACGTCCCAGGAAGAAAGTCAGGTCTTCCGTGTTCAACAGCAGAGCGCCTAGTCTAATAACCACCCCACAAACGTCAGTATATTATTAGGTTTCGACCCCCAGCTTAACTTTTTCAAAGTAAGGGGCGGGGCATGCATGTGAAGAGGAAGAGTGACTGAGAGACTGGAGGGATGGGGGTTGGGGTTAAGGATGGAATGGGAATAAAATAAAAGAGTAAAGATGAGGGGCTGAAGGGGAAACATGGAGAATGGAAAGGCTAAAAGAAGACAAGATGGTTCGGTGATTAAGTGGGAAAAGTGAATAGGGAATGGAGAGGTAGGGTGGGAATGGGGTTGGGGTTCTTCTTTGTCTAACTTCAGAAAAAAGAGGGATGGGGGTGATTGGGAGGGGTGAGAGGAAACAAAGAGCCTGGTACCTTGAGAAAAAAAAAGGGGGGGGGGGGGGAGAATGTGACCTATTGATGGCTATAGCAATAATAAAAATATTGATAATAATAATAGAGAGGTTAAAAATAGCTTGTCGTGATAAAAAGTCGTGAGCCCTGCTCCTAAGCTTCACCCTTGGTTGCGAGGGCTGGAGAGAATTATCTCCTCCAACATACTGCAAATTATCTGTTTGAAGAGAGAGGCTATTCCAACTGTGCTTTTTAATAGATACCCTGGTTACGTCAGCATATTTATTTGAAAGATTTATTGGACTTTTCATGTCACGTTTGGAGCAATATGTCAGGGAGGGCAGCGACCCCCC
>NW_004797565.1:76912-78009 GCF_000002075.1 Aplysia californica | reverse complement strand
CACCTCTACCCCCCCCAACCACCCACCTCCCCACTCCAACTTGCTCCCCAACTCCTTCTTAAACATGGCAGTGATTATGATAATTATGGTAATAACATTGATATTAATAATAGTAACAATAATGATGATGACGGCGATCAACAAAGCAAAGATTATAGAAACAATGATAGATTTGTTTTTCTTTCAAAGAAGGAAATCGGCACAATTTAAATCATTTAGGAGGCGGGCTTTGACCCTGCCTATTATTTACTGTAATAATAGTAATTATACTATAATAGTAATAATAATAATAATGATAATAATAATAATAAACAAAGAAGTGAAGTAAAGAAAAAAATAGATTAGAAAGCATAGACAAATATAGACCAACAACAACAAAAAACACGCATAACACTACACAAAGAAAATGTGGGCCGTAAAGAAAGAGAGAGAGAGAGAAAAAAATGTGTGATGTATTCCTCCCTCTCCACGTTCCCTCCGCCCATCCCAGACCAAACTCATCTCGTTTCCTATCGCGATGCTGATAATTAAAGGCGAAACAACAAGCGAAAATGAACACGGGGCTTAAGAACAAAAAGGAGAAGGTTAGAAAAGTAGAAGAAGGAGAAGAAGAAGAAGAAGAAAAAATAAAGGATAGAAAATCCTGATAGCTTCCGTTCGACAATTAGACCATGATGGATGGCCACCGTAATTAGAGTGATGAAGAATTTCAAGCTTGTGCCTTCATTTTCTACTTGGGAGACTTCAAAGAAATGTTTTTCCTTCGCTTCTTCGTCCTTTAGGTGGATCGATTATTATGTATTAAGTCGCCGGCTCGCTGCTCCTGTGAGAGATCCTTCGTCACTATATTATCATCATTCGTTGATTTACTAGGCGGCCTCTGGCCATTGGTTTTCTGGTATGTCTGTGTCTGTGTTTGTCTGTGTCTGTCTCTATGTGTCTGTGTCTGTCTGTGTTTGTGTCTGCGTCTGTGTCTGTGTTTGTCTGTGTCTGTGTCTGTGTCTGTTTGTGTCTGCGTCTGTGTCTGTGTCTGTGTCTGTGTCTGTCTGTGTCTGTGTCTGTGTCTGTGTCTGTCTGTGTGTGTGTGTGTGTGTGTG
>NW_004797565.1:71419-73582 GCF_000002075.1 Aplysia californica | reverse complement strand
AGACAGACAGACAGACAGACAGACAGACAGACAGACAGACAGACAGACAGACAGATATACAGACAACCAGACAGACACACAGTCACACAGACATCATGGCAGAGAGAGAAAAAAGCGAAAGTTTTGGAGTGTGCGATAAAAATTGGCGTGGTTACGTCAGGCAAAAGAAACACAAACAAGCTGTAACGAAAATGGGGGGGGAAATCTAATTGCGAAATAAAAGTGTGGTGATTGGTTTGTGATAATTGTCGAAAGCTTTGAAAGTTTAACAATAATTTGAAGCGCAGAAGAGGAAAAGAGATGAAATGGAGGTAGCCTAAGTGGTTTGACAGACCTCCTGCCACCCTGATGTGACGGAGAAGTTAACGCTAAGTTGTTTGCGTTTTTGTCACTTTGAACAATTAATTTGCTCTCTATAATTACTCGGTGCCTTCACGCCTTGCTTCTCCGGGAAAGAAAATGATAGAGAAACGAGATGTGAATTGATTCGGAGTTTTGTTGCGCTTGAAGTTGTAAATTTTAAGTGACTCGTGACCTTTCTGCGCGCATACGTTCGTTAATTACTCTGGCTGTCTCTTCGTTCGGATGCCTGTGGCAAAATAGTTGAGGCGTTTCATTATGTTTTTATATATTTTCTTTTCTTCTCTTTTTTGTGTTTTAATTTGTTTTAGTTTCTTTGCTTTTTGTCTTTAGCTTCGGTAAGTGTGTTGAAGACAGACAGAGAGAGAGAGAGAAAGAGAGAGAGAGAGAGAGAGAGAGAGAGAGAGAGAGAGAGAAACAGAGAGAGAGAGAGAGAGTGTGTGTCTTTGTGTGTGTATGCCTATGATAGTGTGTGTGTGTGTGTGTGTGTGTGTGTGTGTGTGTGTGTGTGTGTGTGTGTTTGTTAGTGTATATGAGTAAATATTAATGTATACTGTACTTGCTTTTCTGGGATGAGATGCAGATAAGGAAGAAGTGATTATAAAACAGGGGAACAGTTGTAGCAAGGGACAAGTTACTAATGATTTACCCTAATCCAGATAGGAGAGTGATCTTCGACGTTTGATTCTTCCTTGAGGATCAATTTAAGGCGGAATCACAACGGTCAAACATTTGAATGTTTATGCTGGTTTATCTGGAAAGAAGAAATAAAGGGTGTAACATTTTGTGTACAAGTTGGTACAACTCTACAATATCGCCCTACAGTGCTATTTGTAGCCTTGCTTTCTTTTATGTCGCTAAAACAACCATCTGATGATGGAGACAAGCAGCCTGCCCACACTGAAATGGACCCTCATGAAGAGGGGCGAGGAAGCATGGAGCATCCCGTCGTCCTAAGACCCCAGTTCTAGATTCAAGTAATTCAAGTTTCGTTTTGTGTTTATTTATTGTATCCATAATTGTGCTGCGTCTGTGGGGTCTGTGGGGTCTGTATCTTTTGTTCTTTAACACCGCTTCTCTGCAAATACAGAACCTACTCTTAGCGGAACTGAACTTCTAAAAAGTCGTTCAACCTTTTAATTAATCATGTCGTCACAATATATTATTTCTGGTCATTTTGATGTCTGATTTCACTCCATCTTCGTGTCCGATTTGTTTTATGAATTGGGGACATTGTAATAAATTAGAAATCCTGATGAAGTCTTTGCCAAACTAACCTGTCAAGATTTCAGCTCGTTTCTCTTTTGATTGTTAAGGGGCACTTTTGATAGAAGATAAATGGACAAGCCTGATGATACCTCCGCAAAAGCTGCTTTCAATATTCGAACTGTTTACCCTAGGCACCACTAGACCAGCGTCTATCCCACTGTCCCGCACCGTGCATTGATTGACCAGTCCGGCTGGGCGCCCTTCTAATGAGGGGGAAGCTGGACCATTAGCGAGCCTGGGACTCTATCACTTTTGATTGCCCTTCGCGCCACAATACTTTCTTCTTCTTTTTCCATTTCGGGTAATGTTTTAATTGAAAATCGATGGATGGGAGCGGGATCGGTAATGAAAATGTTTCCCTGCCCCCTCGCGCGGAGTTGAGTCCGCTCGGATCAATAGCCGGACCCACGCTTTTGGTTGGTTGCTGGATGGTTTCCTTTGACACCTCCCTACCCTCCTCACACCCATCCACACCCAGTCTGTCTACCCATCACCCGAGCCCCTCTCACCACACCCTCACCCCCCCCCCTATCC
>NW_004797565.1:63334-65080 GCF_000002075.1 Aplysia californica | reverse complement strand
TGTGTGTGTGTGTGTGTGTGTTTGTGTGTGTGTATGTATGTGTATGTGTGTTTATATGTGTATATATGTGTATGTACGTGTGTGTTTGTGTGTGTATGTATGTGTTAATGTGTATGTGCACGCGAGTGTGTATGCCTACGTGAGTATAGTTGGTTGTCTTTATCTACCTTTAATTAATTAAGTCTGATGTGTTGTGTATGTCAGTATATGGTTATTTGGTTTTTTTTGCCTGCAACTTTGACCATTTTGACGCCTTGCTTGACATGAAATGTAATCAGTGGTTTCAGAGGCGAAGCGATGTTCTCTTATTATTTTTTAGAGGTGTTTGGGGAAAAAAAAAAGAAAGAAAAAAGTTCTCAGAAATAATACACCGAAGTAGAAATTCGTGTGTTCTTTTTTATTCTTACCACAGGAGGATTGGTGACTACTCCTGGTAGATCCTGTTCACCGTACTCTCTCTCTCTCTCTCTCTCTCTCTCTCTCTCTCTCTCTCTCTCTCTTTCTTTCTTTCTTTCTCTCTCTCACTTACTCACTCTCTCACATCTCTTTGTCTCTATTTTCGCCTCGATTTCGTTCCGTTCTCTCTCATTCTTTCTCTCAATCCATTTCCCTTTCGCCCCCTCCTCCGTATCCTCTCGTCGTCATCCTCCACCTCCTCCTCCCTCCTTCCCTCCTTCCTCCTCCTCCCTCCCTCCCCTCCCTCCCTCCCTTCTTTCCTTCCTCTTTCCATCCTTCCTTCCTCCTCACATCCATGTCTCTCTCTCTCTCTCTCTCTCTCTCTCTCTCTCTCTCTCTCTCTCTCTCTCGCTCGCTCTCTCTCTCTCTTTTCTTTCTTTCTTTTTTTTCTTTCTCTATTTATTTCTCCCCACCCCCAACCTTCCCACCTTCCCCTGCCTGTGGCTAAAATAAAAGTTAAAAAACGAATTCATAACAAAACTCGTTAATCTCTGACCAACCCGTTTCTCTAAGTGACTGACTATCAGTCCGTCGTAAGCTTCTTACCTGTGTGTCTGTCTGGGCTACCCTGTAATAGAAAGATTGGCTTTATTCTCGGCGTCTTTAACGAATGTGCTCTATTTCATCCTTTTTCGTAGGCCTTGTTTTGTTTTGTTTTGTTCACTGGGGTTTTTTTTCTCCCTTTCTTGTTTTTGTTTTTTTCAGTCGAGTTTTTTTTTCCTTCAAGGATTTGGACAGCTAAAAGAATTAGTGCGTCATCGCCTCTTCTTCGTTTTATCCTGTGGCTAGTTATTCAACAGAACACCAGCTCATCAGTAAAGTTAGTCTAGTCTAAAAGAAGTATTTCATAAACGAAGGACTGTAATGGAAAGAAAAATAGAACGAATTGAAAAGGGATGAACGTTAGAATTCGTAAAAGGACAATAATATATTGTTGCCTTGGAAAGTCTGTCGAGACGAACGATATTAGAAAGAGACACATTACATAAAGAAAACTCAAAACTTTAGTGAAAGTACTAAACAAACAAAACCCAACAAAAACAAAAAATAAAAACGAATAAGAGAGGCGGGTTGAAAAGTAAGATTAATTCAGAATGTTCGAGTTTTGGAAGGTACTGCAAACCATATAGAGAATTTAAAAGTAGAATTTTGGAACAGAGAAAAGAAAGAGTTATATAATAGTCAAGGACCCCATATTTTTGGTCACTCAAGGCGAGGAGTTGGGAATGTGGGTTTTGTCCTCCTCGAGTGGGAAGAATTTTTTTTTTTTATTTTTTTTTTTTGGGGGGG
>NW_004797565.1:60897-62591 GCF_000002075.1 Aplysia californica | reverse complement strand
TGGACTGTAAGGTAACCAGGTTAATTTTTTTTATTTTATTATAGAACCCGGAGGAAGGCGCCATTGAGATTAGGACTTTGATGAGGACAGCCTTTTCAAGATGTTTTCTACCCCCTGTTGTATTTGTTTTGGTAAAAGTTTTTGTACAGAAGTTGCAGCACAATTAGGTCATATAAGTGCCGAAGATTCAAGGTGCTACAAAAGAGTAACAAACACAAAAAAGAAGGAGAAACGACAACGACGATAGATGCTTGATAAGGAGGAAGCTGCAAACCACATCAAAGCACCCGTCTACCAACCGCGTTTCTATCTCCTTTAAGCTACCATTGTATTCTTTTGATAACTCGTGTTGCAATTCCTAACAGAATCGTCTGTGTCTTCAATCTAGGACTATACCAAGTAATAAAATGTCTTAGTTTTGTGGTTTGTATTTTTGTATTTTTGTTTTTTATTTTGTCTTCCCGTTTGATTATTTGGGTTTGGGTTGTTTGTTTTTTGTGTTTTTTTGGGGGGGTTGGTTTTTAATTTTGTTGTAGATTTGTCTTGCTGTTTGTTTCATTCTGGGGGGTTTTCTGTTTTGGCAGAGATCAAGTGATGTCTAATTGCGTCCTTCCCTTCTCGAAAGCTAAAGACATCTCAAACCACGAGACAAACCCTAAGCTCCATACTCGATCCGTATACCATAGCACTGAAATAGATTTCCCATCTACAAAAAAAAATCCCGCTCACGATTAAAACACACACACACACATACACACAAACAAACACACACACACACACACACATACACACACACACACACACACACACACACACTCACTCACTAACACAAACAAACACTAACATAATAAACCCACATAATATGTTTTTACCTTTAAAAAAATTGGCTACCGAAGACGTATTTTAAAAAAAAAAAGAAAAGAAAAGAAAATGAACCCCTGAGGAAAAATTAATGACAACGGCAACAACAAAGGGGAAGACGGAAGAGAAAGTAAAACCGTAAATCATTACCAGAGCGACATTCTGCGGGATCGGCTAACACTAATTACCGCTGAATATCCCCTGCCTCAGTTCACCCTCAAAAAGCCTTATTTGATCAAAGTATTGGAAGGACGGCACAAAGGAAAGGATATTTTCCGAAGGAAGAAAGAAGAAAGAAAGCTTACAGAAAAAGGAATAACTCACCTCTAATAATGAATTCATAATTTTTGCGAGACAGATGTATACCAACGTAGAAACCGACGTTGTTGTTACAGATGCTTCACTTTCTTGTTCTGTTTTTGTTTTTTGTTTTTTTATCATTACTTTTTTTGTAGCTGTTTTGTCATTTCTATCTATTTTTGTTCTTCTTTATTCGTGCTTTTCTTTATTTGTCTTGCACTCTTTGCTTTTTCCTTAATCCAAGTCCGGAGACTTGACTTTCATGGCGCTGATTAAAAGTGGCGGTAGCCAACCAGGGGGGGGGGGATACCAATGCTATATAATGGCCTTCTCCTACTCTAGATAGATGCTGTGTCTGTTAGGTACTTATTTATCCCTGCTTTTGACACCGGGTTATCACAGCGTATCATTTCGGAGAATTAGAAAGGATTATATAGGATAAAAAAAGAAATATACACGTATAGCCTATGTGCACATACATAGTATATTAATATAATACTCTATGTCTCTGTCTCTCTGTCCCCCCCCCCTCT
>NW_004797565.1:55748-57694 GCF_000002075.1 Aplysia californica | reverse complement strand
GTCTGGCTGGCTGGCTGGTTGGCTGGCTGGCTATGTCCCAGTAACGAAAATGAAAAAGTATTGCTTCGCCACGCTTATTGTCTCTAAAATTTCTACATTCTTCCTCATTTCTCAACTGCATCTCTTCTCCCTTTATTTTTTTCACCTCATCTTTGCTTTTCCCCTACTCTCCTCCTCTCCTCTTGCTTCCACCTTTCCCCTACTACTACTACTACTCCGAAGAAATATAATGCCTGTCGTTAATCGTGCTTCAGTGAAGCAGGGAAAATCAGCACTTGTGAAGATAACATTTAATACACCGTGTATGTGTCCTTAGCTAGGAGATGAGAGGAGGAACTGAAGAAGACTGACGATAAAGGAAGAATACTCTTCGTCATATCTGCACGGATAATTTATCGCCCTTCGCTATCGCATGATTATCTGTACACTCACTGCCAACCCCTCCCTGTGGGGTTCCTTCACACATGTGAGCAATATCGACTCTGCGAACACGTCTTTTTCAGAGACGTCCGCCCTTTATTAAAAGTTCTGCCCCTCTTTGAACTCGTTTCTGAGCAGGTTGCACCTTCAAAAAAAAAAATCGAAACCAAACAAAAAATCTTTAAAAACCTCGCTGGATTATTTTATTAATTTCGTAGTATTGAGCGTGCTATCAGCGTGCCTGCCTGCTACATGTGTCTTCTTATGTTTCTGGGATTGCTATTGCGAGCTCAGTGCTCTCTTGAAGCTTGGTGGTATATTATTAGAGCCTCGATGACGAATTGATCAACCTTACCTGCCGCCGACGTATTGGAACTGCACCCAGTGTGGTTCAACGTGTCTTAGAACTCGACGTAGTTAATTAAAGAAGAGCAATTTAGTACGAGCATTGGCTGAAAAGAGTAATTAATGAACTTGAGCGTCTTTTGAGGACATTATTACCAACAGCTCCAACAACAAAGACAACAACAACAGCAAACGACAACGACAACATAACAATGACAAGAGCAAAAGAACAAAATAGTAATAACAACAACAACTGTGAAACTTTCTCAATGACAATCAATAAAAGCAACAAAATCAACCGCAACAGTATCAACAGCATCAACAGAACCCCCATTAGTAATAACAACTACAACAATAACATCATCAACAACAACAACAAACAAACAAACAAACAAACAAACAGCAAACAGGACGGCAGCACCAGCACTAATGTTTCTCTAAGAAAAGCTACCAGCAGGTCCTGTGGGCACCCACGTAGTCACCGACTTCACGAGATCTAACAAATTTGAGGCAGCGTGGAGGAATCAGGCTCTCGTCAAAATAATCGAAGTGAAGAAACTAGCATTTTTCTGCAGGTTTGTGAATTCTTATCAAATTTTTGTTTTTTGGCTCAACACCTTTCATGGCCGTTAAAAAATTAATTTCAGTGGGAATTTTTCTGAAACACGTTGATTAAAGGCACAAAAAATGTAAACTTTCAGTTACCACGGACTCTTAAGCTAAAGAAATAACTAATCTTTGGCGGACAATTTCTCACTAATTTTACTCCCACCTCCTATTTTCGCAAATATCTCGACTTGTATTCAAGACAAATGGATATTTTTTCATCGAAACAAAGACAAGTGAACAAGCTTTAAGATGATACCAATAACTCTACATGCTCAAAAATTTACGAGAGCCTGATTCCACCACGCTGCCTCACAAATGTCCGAGCTTAACCATATATCTCTTCATCATTTGGCCTATCACCGGCCAACCGAGAACGAGTTAAAACAGCCAAACACGCAGCCTAAAAAACATTATCTCCCCTACCTGGTCTCAAGACCCGGAAGTCCGTTCTCGACATGCGTACATAGCCCATCTTCCTAATTAAAATTCCCCAACTAAATGAGCACCCCATTTCTTCATTCATTCATTCATTCATTCTCTCTCTCTCTCTCTCTCTCTCTCTCTCTCTCTCA
>NW_004797565.1:54363-55424 GCF_000002075.1 Aplysia californica | reverse complement strand
TCTCTCTCTCTCTCTCTCTCTCTCAAGTACGTTTATATTATGTTCTTTTTACCTTTTTTCGGTTCACCACCATCCCTTCATCGCGCCCTCTTTCTATCTCTCACTCCCTTTTCCCCGACGTCTCTCATGAGTGCTAGTCAATCCTTCCGTCCCTCTCTCCTCAAGTTCATTTTTCTTTTACGTTCTAACTACCTTTTCCCCCTTCACCCCAATTTCCTTTCCCGTTTTTTACGCAGGCGTATGTTTAAGTAGCCTTCATCCTGCCTCCGTTTTATGTCTGCAGTAGGTGTTTTTTGTTTTTTCTTCCGTCTTTCAGCAAACCCCCGTAGCCTGTTTGTGGTAGCTCCTAATCACGGCTGATACTGCCCTCTGGCTAGTTCTGTTAATATTGTTGTTTCATATCAGTTTATTCATTCATTTATTCATTCATTCATTCATTCATTCATTTGTGTATTCATGCATTTATTCATTCATTCATTCTTCTGTTTATTTATTTATTCGTATATTTATGACGGGAGGGGAAAACGTTCTTCGTTTAGCTTTCTTAATAATTGCCACAATGATGATGTACGGAGGGACTTTCTTCTGCCAGACTTTATCAGCAGCTCTCAAAAGACCTCAGCTCTGTGCGGGGTTATCAGAGGGCTGACACCTCGCGTGGTGGAGATTTTCCACCTAGGTTACTGGTCACTATACCAAGATCCAACCCATGTGCGGGTGCGCTGGGTTCTATTTCTGCTTCGAGTATACCTCTCAATCCCCTGCCCGAACCCTCTACCCTCACCATACCCACCCTGCCTTCCTACTTTCTCTTGTCTCTCTCTCTCCTTTCTCTCTCTTTCTCTCTCTCCCTCTCTCTCTCTCTCTCTCTCTCTCTCCCTTTCCCTCTCTCTCTCTCTTGTTCTCCCTTCCTCCAGGTGTCTGTCTTTTTTCAATACTCTTCTAGACTTATCCTTTCTTTCTCTACGATCCTCCCTCTCTCTATCTCTTTCCCTGCGAGTGTTTGTCTGTCTGTCTGTCTGTCTGTCTGTCTGTCTGTCTGTCTGTCTGTCTGTCTCTCT
>NW_004797565.1:51865-53417 GCF_000002075.1 Aplysia californica | reverse complement strand
CCGAGAGAGAGAGAGAGAGAGAGAGAGAGAGAGAGAGAGAGAGAGAGAAAGAAAGAAAGAGAGAGTGTGTGAGAGACAGGGAGACAGAGAGAGAGACAGAGAGGGAGAGAGAGAGAAAGGGGCGTAAACGAGAAAAGCAGAAACCTAATGATTAAAAAAAATAATAAAAAAGAGAAGGAATGCAGGAAAACGACGTAGACTGCGAACGGACGGAAGTCAAGACCTGTCAATGACCAGCTGACCTTCAACCCCTGAACCCTGACCTCCGGTGCCTAATCACTACGGTAGCCGCTAATGACAAAAATAAGCTAATGAAGCTCCCCCTTGGTCGCCGCGCGGGAGAGTTCGCGTGCTTCGTGAGTGAGTGAAGTGGGAACTGCAGGGAGGAGGAAGAGGAGAGGGAGGAGTGGAGGAGGAGGACAGGAGGAGGATGAGCAACGAAAAGAAATGATAGAAAAGGGGGAATGGGGTGGATGGTGGGGTGGTGGGACATACTGGATAAGAGAAAAGTATGGAAAGGGAAGAGTAGATATATGCCTGTGGTCGGTATGCGTGTAGAGGTTTAGGGGAAATTAGTGCTGCTATAATGTTTAAGGAGGAAGGTGAAGATCATAGTACTGTTTTTCATCTCTTGTCCTTTAGTCATCTCTGTTTCTCTTACAGCTCCTCTGTCCTTTCCTCAGTTTTCATTTTCTATTTCTGGGTTTGCCTGTAAGTATATCAATTGTCTGTCAACTTGATTTGTCTCTCTCTCTATCTATCTCTCTTTCTCTATCCCTCTCTCTTTGAGGAACTAAGACATTGGCTTGAATTTTCTTATCAAGCTCTGCTCGCTAGCATGCACAGCAGCTCAGAACGAATTAATGTCACATATTATGCACTGTTGGTATCATTCTTCTTCTTCTTCGATTCCCTTCTAACTGATGTCTATAGAACTGTAAAACACTTACGAAATGTAACGCAGAAAGACAGATCATTTTTAACTATGTATAATAATATGTGTAATAATATCGTTCTGTCAAACATTTATACCGAAAATCTTTCAATAAACATATCCCTATGAGAGCCTGGCCACTACATACATGTCAGTTTGTGAAGTTTTCCCCTAAAAAGACCTCATCTTGCCCTCGCAATCAGATTTGCTACAAATAGATGGTTATACTTTACTTATTGAAATACTAGATATTGGTTTAGGCTAGTTACGTGACGAAATAAGTGGGCTTTTTCTCTTAAACAATATAGATATTTTGTTTTTCTCTGTTGTTGTTATTGTTATTTTTATTTTTATTGTTATTGTTATTGTTATTATTATTGTTTTTGTTGTAGTTATTGTTACAATTACTGTTGTTGTTGTTGTTGTTGTTTTTATTGTTGTTGTTGTCGAAGTCTCCATCAACTTGAGTTACAAGAAATATGCGATGTTGATGCTAGTTGGTGTGGTCGCGTTGTTGTTTAGGACTGGATGGGGGTAGCAGCAGAAAATGACCGGAGTGGAATAGGAATTGATCGGGAGGGTGCACTGAGGAAGGTGGAAAAGAGGGAAGGGGTAGAT
>NW_004797565.1:49255-50610 GCF_000002075.1 Aplysia californica | reverse complement strand
ACACACACACTCACACACACACACACACACACACACACACAATAACACACGCATACAGACACACACACATTTCTAAGTTAATAAGGGATACCTCTAAGAAAAAGAAAAACACCCTTCACTAAAGCATTAACACATTTATTGACCAGTATTGTTAGCTAGAGAATCTGTTTTCTTCTCTCCAGCTGATCCGAGGGTTAATTAAACTGAGCTGAAAGAGGCTCTGAATTGACCATATTCTGCTCACCTTCATACGACATGATTGGACTTTCTTTTGAAAACACTAGAATCATGAATATTTTATTATATGAAAATCTGCAAATAAAATGTGGGTGGTATGCGGGTGCTCTGGTGTGGTTTGATCCTTCTTTCCTATCAAACATCTATCGTCTTTATCTCTCCTTCTTTTCTATGTTTGTTACTCTCTTGTAACACCTCTAATCTCCGGCACTTATATGACCTTATTGTTTTGCAAGTGTCGTAAAACGCTTACTAAAACTAAAAAACAAAACGAGGATTAAACTGAGCTGAAAGAGGCTCTGAATTGACCATATTCTGCTCACCTTCATACAACATGGGTGAACTTTCTTAGAAAACTTTAGAATGGTGCATATTATATTGTTTGAAAATCTGCAAAGAAAATAAATAAGGATCGTGTAGGTAGGTGCATATGAGAGAATTAAGGATTTGTTGTAGGGTGTATGTGTATGTGTGTGTTTGTGTTCGTGTATGTATGTTTGTGTGAGTGTTTGCTTGTGTGTGGGTGTGTATGTATGTATGTATGCATGTATGTGTGTGTGTGTGTTTTGTGTGTGTAAGCATGTCTTCGTGCGTGTTGTGTTAGTGCATGCACCGTTGCTTGTGAGTGTATTATCCGTGTATCCATACGTTTAGCACTCATAAAACACAAAATACCCACCAAAAACAACCCCAACTAATAAACGGTAGCCCCATTGAGCTTTGAGTAAGCGAGAGCCGCTGCTGAGCCGCCCAGGGTTAATGATAACTGAGAGGGCAGGAAAGGGCATTGGACGGGTCAGATCGGGGCAGGTCGGACAGTCAGACGGAGCCTACGAGGTGTGCGTATGTGTGGGTGTGTGTCTGTGTGTGTGTGTGTGTGTGTGTGTGTGTGTGTGTGTGTGTGTGTGTGTGTGTGTGTGTGTGTATGAGTGAATCTACGTGTGAGTGTCTGTGTGTGTACCTCCTGGACCTGTACGCCCGTGTGTGGCTGGTGTGGGAGTGAGATATTGTGCCTGTGCCGGAAAAGGAATGGGGAGAGGGGAGGGCGGTGAAGAGGAGGGGGGTAGATATGGATGGTTTCTTTTCTTTTCTTATCATTAGTAGTAGTAGTAGTAGTA
>NW_004797565.1:48037-48473 GCF_000002075.1 Aplysia californica | reverse complement strand
GGGGGGGGGGGGGAGGAGAATAAAACAAAAGCATCGTGCCCGTTGGTTAGTGGAATGACCAGATTTGTTTCATTATCCTGAAGCCTCCTTGAGGAGAAAAGAAAAAAGTGATCCTCGAGTTTTCTTCCATATAGTTCTTTGTGTGAAGGAAGTATACTCGATACGTGAAATGAAAATATAAGGGTTGATAAGGAAGGTGTTTTTCTTGAGAAAGGCCCGTAGTTGTCGGAGGGGGTTTATGGAGAAGGTGATGAGTTGAGGCGCGTGTTAATTAGGCACGCTAGCACTGTCAGACTCGGTGACTGAAGGAGTGTGGGAAAGCGGGTGCTCTGAGCCGTCTGGCTGGCAGGCTGGCTGGTCAGTGCGTTTGTGTGAGTGTGTGTGTTTGTGATTGTGTGTGTGTGTGTGAGTGTGTTTGTGTGTGTGTGGGGTGGGG
>NW_004797565.1:42884-44718 GCF_000002075.1 Aplysia californica | reverse complement strand
TCAACCCCCTCCCCCCTCCTCCGCCTCCTCCCGAAAGAGAAATCCCCACAAAAAGTCTGTTGTTTTTTAATGAGTGAAAAATGAATAAATAGACATACGTACATTCATACATTCATCCATACGTCGTTAAACGAACGTATAAAACAAATAACGTTATATCATGCTAGATCATGATATGCCATCTTACATAATTAAAATTTTTGTTTTAGTTATAGTAGTAGTTGAAGCATATAATTATTACTATTATTATAAAACTAAGATACGAAAACATAAAGCGCCAGTGGAAGAAAAACATACTCAAACTAAATCAAAGCACATGACACAAAAGACAAAAGTTAGACAACAAGATACGATCACGGGTGCATATATCTGCTATCGTTTCTGTCCATTGGGTGTACGTTGCATAATAGAACCAAGAATCATGGGGTGTTTGGTTTATTATAGAACAGAGCAGACACACCGTTGATCTTTCCGTCCTAAGCCGAGTATGCATAAGAAATGAGTATTCCTTTGAGACCACCGAGACACCCCACCCGTGGAAAAATGTAGATATCCAGATACCTGTTTGTGTAGAGTGGCAACGTTTTTACTCCTCCGAAAATTCAAAACTTGCAGTTTCTTATCATGAAATATTGTACAGTCTTTTGCTAAAGAAGCATTAGTATTTTTTCTTCTTTTTAAAAACAAATCCATGTCTATCCTATAGATGGACGCCTTCTGGTTAGTATCACAACGTGTATGTAACCCTGTTGAGCGCATTTCTTCAAGAACATTAGTTTTAAAAGTGTTTCAAAGTTTAGATCTGTCCAAAAAAAACAAAAAAACACTCGCGTTTACTGTTGAACCCGGTTATTCATTTAACACGTTTTAAAATGGAATAAGTTCGTATTATGAAGTATTATATTTTTCTTTCTCTTATCCATAGGAGCAGCATTTTTGTTGTATTTGCAGTTGGTTCACTTTGTAGAATGTTTAGTGTAGATGTCTTCACAATAACAATGCGAAGAGTTCAAAATTTTCGAGATAAACAGAAGTATAGTACTCAAAATTATATTTTGAACACGGTACAAATGATTTCTCCACCAGCTTGTTTGATTACTCTCTTCATTCCCCCAACACAATTTTGATAATGTCAACCCGCATTCACCCATTTCCACTGACGTCCGAAGAATATCTTTTAGAGTCCATTTTAGAGTCCAAAAACCAGCCAAGAAAGCCGTCGAATAGAGACAGTTCTAATCACACCATAAATAATGCAAGCTTCTGCAACCAACGGTACTTTCTACTGAGGTAAGATCATTTACAGAGGAAAAACTTAGACAAAAAAGCTAATTCCGTGCGGCCTGCAATCAAGAGCTAGACAGACGGAGTTGTTATATTGAGATGTGACACCAGTTTCCTCAGTTTTCCCGGATCAATGAAGATCAATTTTGGGGGTATCTAACGGTATCTCTTATGTATCGCAGTGAAAAAAGAAGAGGAAGATGAAGAAGTTTTCATGAAATGGGTGGACATGAAATAACAATAGTAAGAAAATTCTTACGTCATAGTTTTGGGGCAGGTTCTAAATACGCCTCATAAAAGGCCGCTAAACTGAATCAATACTTCATACCCACCTCACTTTTCCGTTCCTTATGGACATTCAGACGGGCATAACAGACTCAGAATTATACTGTCAATGGATTATATTGTTGTTCTGTTGTTGTTGTTGTTGTCGCTGTTGCTGATGTTGTTGTTTGTTGTTCTTGTTGTTATTCTTGTTATTGTTGCTTCTGCTCTTGTTGGTGTTGTTGCATTCTG
Source organism: Aplysia californica (assembly GCF_000002075.1). Taxonomy (NCBI): domain Eukaryota; kingdom Metazoa; phylum Mollusca; class Gastropoda; order Aplysiida; family Aplysiidae; genus Aplysia; species Aplysia californica. The sequence continues at coordinate 42,918 of NW_004797565.1, read as the reverse complement.
AGCTTACGTGCCCGTTCACTTGTTATTTTTACTG
>NW_004797565.1:38866-40317 GCF_000002075.1 Aplysia californica | reverse complement strand
CCCGCCCCCTCCTACCCCCCTCTTCCTCGACGACGCGTGAGGGCAAAAGGCAAGACTAGCACATAACACTATATAGACCTGTCCTTCACTGCTTCGCGCTAATGCACGTGCACTCTCCGATGCGCGTGCTAGGGGTTTCGAATTAAAAGTGAGCGCCTGAGGAATGTGCTGCCAGTAGGCGAGTCCGTGATTGTGTGTTCTTTTCCAAAGTTGACAAGTTGGTGTTCAGAAAGACGCAGAAAGTGTAAGAGACCAAACGTTATAGAGGGAAAAATTTAGCAGGAGTTTCTGAAAAGCAAATTATACGAAAAAGAAACGGTAATCTAAAACAACGTGCAGAAGACTATACCCTGTTCGCGTCGAGCATAGTTTACTATTGTTAGTGGGTTTGTTTTGTTTGTTTGTTCGGGGTTTTTCTTCTTTTTTTTTTTTTTTTGGTATTTGTTGAAGGAAAGTGCTTTAGTGTTGGTCTGCTAAAAATTTACATTGTGCTTGAAAGTAATAGAGAGAAAAAAAAATATTTTCAAAAACAAAAGGATACTCAAGGAAAGATTGTGTGCGTTAGAAAGTGAACTCGGTAAGGTTTTGTTTTGTTTGTTTGTGTGTTTGTCTGTCTGTTTGTGTGTGTGTTTGTTTGTTCGTTTGTTTGTTTATTTGTTTGTTTGTTTGTTTTACTGTTATTTTTTAACACAAATTGTGTGCATTATCTTTCCTCTTCTTGGTCCTCTGTGTTTGCTCTTCTTTCTTTTTAAAATCTTTTGTTATTTGTATGGTTGCATATATCATAAGTTCTTCTTTTGTCTTTTATTTCATTGTGTTATTTGTATCAGTCAGAAATACATTTTATTGGAAGAGGGGGGGGGGGGGTATGTAGGTGTTTAAAAAGGTAAAAGAGTCTTAGATTTCTAAAAATAATTTTGTCGTATTGTTCATTTGTGTAGGTGACTTTTTTGTAATTTTCAGATTTCACGAGCTTTCTTGTTGTATTCTTATTTTCATTTTAAGTCAAACTTAACCACCATAAAATTTGTTGAATAGTAGTGCATGTTTCTTTTTTACTTATATGTGCACTTGTCAATCTTCTTGTATGATTGTATTAAAATATGTGCATTTGCAACATATCTAAATTGTGTGATTTTCTCTCTTTTCTCCCAGGTGTGAAAGTGGGATATCTCTAAAGTTTGTTGAAGTGCAATCAGGTAAGTTTCTGTCTTTCCTTACATATTAAATATACAGAATTTATAGTTTCAGTCCTTCTCTAGACATTTGATGGATACATATCTCTAGGTGATCGTCTCCATCCCCACCCCTCTCTCTCTCTCTCTCTGTCTCTGTCTCTGTCTCTCTCTCTCTCTCTCTCTCTCTCTCTCTCTCTCTGTCTCCCTCTCTCTTTCTCTCTCCCTCGCTCTCTCTCTATCACTCTTTCCCTCTGTGTGTGTGTGTCTCTCTCT
>NW_004797565.1:34593-36593 GCF_000002075.1 Aplysia californica | reverse complement strand
ATGTTTAACAGCGCTCGCAACTGCATAAGGTCGTATGAGCGCGCGGGACACATTAAACATTTTCAGCTTGTAGTAAATTTTGCCCGGGTGACGGCCGAAACATACTCTTATTGATTTTAGACCACCAAGGGATCTTTAACGTGCGCAACTTGCACTCAGAACCTCTGAGATTTGGCCCTTGTCCGAAAAGGCTAGGCGTAGATCTTCCCTACCATAAGATCAGGGGTGTGACTGAAAGACAGCAGTAAGAAGGAGCCAAAGAGTAGCAGTAGAAAGGCTGCAAAAAAAAAATCAGGAGCCCAGAGGAGGGAGCAAAGGAGGTGAGATGATGGGGGCAGAAACTGGAGACGAACATTGTTAGAGAGCAGGAAAGGGTGTGAAAGAAGACGATTTTAGAGAAGAAAATTTGTTTCCGCCGCTACCCGGGACCTTTGAATAGAGGCGAGCACCTTAAACTCTAGGCCACAAGAGCCCCCGAAGGGTTGTGTTGCGAAACAAAGGAAATAAAGAAAGGAAAAAGAAGAAGCCGGAGCAGGAGGAAAAGCATGAAGAATTATAGAATTACCTCACTTAAAAAATCTAGTTTCTTGAACTAACCTAGTGTTCTTGGAGAGATATCATATTTCTCTCTCTTTCTTTTTCACAAATCTTACAAGAATATCAAGTGGATTTTATCGTAAAACGATCTGCTCCGCTACTTGTGGCACAGACCTATGAATGAGAACGTTGTCAGAGAGTGGGTGGTTGGCGGGTGCACTTGAGTGGTTCGCCCCTTTTATCCTACCAAACATATTATAGTGCTCCTTTTTTTTCTCTGTATGTTGCTCTCTTGTGACACATAGTATACTCTTTGGCACTTATATAACCTAATTGTGTCTTGTGACACATATTATACTCTTTGGCACTTATATAACCTAATTGTGTCTTGTGACACATAGTATTCTCTTTGGCACTTATATAACCTAATTGTGTCTTGTGACACATAGTATTCTCTTTGGCACTTATATAACATAATTGTGTTGCAAGTGCCGACAACTCTTATTAAAACTAAAAAGTAGTGAGAGTATTTTACCTTGGTTTTTAAGACGTGTATAATATAATAGATAGATTATATTTAGTACTAGTGCGTAAAGAAAAAAAACGGTGTTAAGCAGATAAAATGGATAGATCTAGATAGTTGTGGCGTGCAGTTTTAGCCATTCAAAGCCTGAGTATTTTGCGCCAAAAATGCAGTATTAAAAAAAACTATAGAAATTTAGCAAGTTATTTTATAAATAGTCGATCAACTTTTTAACGTGTATGTGTGTGTGTTTTGATGTGTAATATATCACTCATACATCCTGCATAGCCATACAACTGCCAACTTTTCAAACCAAAAAATAAATAAATAAAACCCAACCCACGGAGCGGGTTAAGATTGTGGGCATTGGCCAAGTAACCCTTCCAAATCCTCTACGCACATAATTTTTTCGAAATCTGCATTCTTTAACTTTAAGGTATTCAAAAGTAGACCTTCGTGCAGCAAAAGATTTCTCCGATTGACGCATGCGCTTTAATTTGTTCTCATTATTAATTCGGTCTTGACAGTTCAGTGATTTTTTTCGACGTCGCAAACTCCGTCAGGGGCAATACTAGAAAACAGAGAATAATAACATTAATATATTGTATTTTCCAACATGAAACGGACTTTCATACTCAGACCCTGAAAAACGTATTAAATAAGTTGGTTTGTTTTGTTCGTTGTTTTTTTAGGGGGGGGGGAGGGGGCTTTTTGTGTATTTTTTAACGTTCTGGTTGGAAAACTATGAATAACTGTTGTACATGTAAGGTTCCATGGGAATGGTGTGTGACTACACTTTCCCTCCCACAAATGTGTGTAGGTGTCTTGAATGTTTCTCTTGTACGGCTAATTCCCCGGCCGTGAGGCTGATGACGTAGATAGGGTTGATGGCCCGACATATCGCTTCTCTCTCTCTCTCTCTCTCTCTCTCTCTCTCTCT
>NW_004797565.1:31274-32363 GCF_000002075.1 Aplysia californica | reverse complement strand
CACACACACACACACACACACACATACACCCTGTTATACTATCTGTATCATTATGTCCCCTCGTCCCTTTCTTTCTTTTTTTCTCTTTATATCTATTCCAGTCTCTGTCTTTCTCTCTGTGTTTCCTTTGCCCTTTGTTGAACATTATCTTTGTCTAGCTGGTCTGTGAATTCAGATCGCATATATATATATACCATATACCGCCAGACTATTGATCTTTTTTTTCTGAAGAGGTATGTCTTCCTTCACCAACTTCCCCCCCTCCCTAGGAGTAGTAGTAGTAACGATAATGATAATAATAACAATAACAATACTAAAACATTCACATATCACTCTGGCTCGTTTGAAAGCAAGCTCTAAGCGTTGCGCTTTCATTAAAAGTAGAAAATACACAGACACATAAAACCATTTGATAAAGGGAAATAGAAGCTCGATTCATGATACAAAAATATATTACGTTCTTTTTGGCAGTCACACATTGCTGAAAATGCCCTTTCTGTGGGGGTTTGAATCCACGCTTGTTATAGAAAATGGTAAATTTTAAGTCTCCTAAATTAAAAATACCGTGGGCGAAAAGTTGAACAACTGCTAAAGAAAACGTTAAATAAATTATTTAGTAACATATAACCATTACTCTTAATGAGCTGCCTTCTTCGCATTCTATATGATGTCTATGAGCATCGCTCCCGAAGGTGCCGCTGTCTCTCTGTTCAGGTTTTCCCTGGATACGTGCTTTAGTGTTAAGATGTACGTGGTAGGCATTGTTCAACTTCCTGGCAGTCACATTGTTGCGATGTAGGTAATGTCTATGGGCGCTTGCTTGTCTTCTGTTGCGTTGGCCGAAGACTATGTACACATTTTGGTTTGATTTTGATCGTTTACATTCTGATCGTCTTTTACAAATCTCGGAATACCCCCCGTTTCAGTCTCTCTAGCTCTCACTTACTCGATCACCTACTTCAATATCATGCCGTGTCGAAAATGGACATGGGAGATTATACCTTTCAAACAGTCTTAGTGGTAAATGGAGATTTAACCAGATGAATTCATGTACCCCTCGTTCTTCTCACCCTCTCCCTCTTCCTCTCC
>NW_004797565.1:28109-29122 GCF_000002075.1 Aplysia californica | reverse complement strand
GGGGGTGGGACGGTGAAAGTTATCACAAAAAGTGTACATAAATAATCTATGGCTCAGATGCCAAAACTCCTTGCTTCGCTGTAAATGACTGAAAGCTAAGTTACACATCATGAGCACCCATACAATAGAATGTGTCATACTCAATGATTAAACCATTTTGAAATAGAGATGATTTGGTTTGTGAAAGAAAAAGGTTATTAACTTAAACAGACATAAAGCAAACGAACTGACTCAAACACCGACGGACGGCCGGGTAGAGAGACCGTTGGACAGGTCGGAGATGTGTTATGTAATAAAGGACGACAATAGAAGACATTGACAGCACGGAAATTTTTAGAAAGTTGAGGGGAAATAAATTTTAATGTTTTTTGGTCGGGGCGGGGGGGGGGGGGGGGGGGGGGAATAGAATTAAAGCAATTGCAAATGACGTAAATTTAAAAGCATACATCCTTTGACCAATACATCGCACACAGCCAGATTGACAATAACGCAAACATACTTATGGGCGCGCACAGCGTAATGAATAGGTCATTAGAATGAAATTAATTTGATAATTCCTGGTCCCGGATGCATTTAGTGGAGGCCGGGCCTTTAATTTGTCCAGATCGATACGCCATTATAAATCTCTACTCTCTCATCTCGCCAGTTCTAGGCTGGGTTTTGTACTGTTGTTGTTGGAAGTTTTGTTTTGTTTTGTTTTATTTTGTTTTTTATTTTACTTTATTTTCTACGGTATCTTTTGGCAAAAATTGTCTTAAGCCTAACAGCAAGCAGTACAATGTAGACAGACCCGAATGGAAAGTAATTTTATTTCAAATGAAGACTTAAAATAGGACCGTGGTTAATTTTGTGTTGGCATAGCTGGTAGCTGTCGTTAAAAATGGTGTTGTTGTTGCTGCTATTGTTGTTTTTCTTGCTTTGTTTTTCTTTGGAGGGGGTGGGGGTAAATGGATTTTGCTGCTTGCCTATCTGGCAAGATACGTACGTTGGGTCAACAGCACCCCCACCCCCCC
>NW_004797565.1:26578-27727 GCF_000002075.1 Aplysia californica | reverse complement strand
CCCCAAGAAAAAAAATCCCCAATTTCCTGAATTGAGATAACCCAAGTATAGTAGGGCGTTCAAGAGAAAATTCTCGCAGTAAAAGTTACTTATCAGATAAATATTTACGTAAAATATCGGCTTTTGCCGGCGGCTACAAGTATGTTGAAAACATACGAAGTACCTCGATGAAAACCACGCTTTCGAAGCCCTGAAAACTCATCAAATTATAATTAGAGTTTACTAGTTGGTTCTTAATGAAACCGGAATTCAATTGTCAATGGCCCAATCTCCAGCCTTCTCGCAATCTCCACTTAGCCCGGCCGCCAATTGCTGATAATTAAGTTTTGCTCGAGCGACCAGTTTTTTAAGATTAAAACAGGCCATTAGAGGCTGGGCCCAATCTGCTGTGTGACGTAGATAAACTTAATAAGTGAGACTCTAAACATGGCAGGCCTTAAGTGGGTTGTGTGCGCGGACTGAAAGACTGGAGAATTAAGTGACGGCTGTTTTTAGTCTTGATTTATTTTTCCCCGGCTAATTGAGATTTTGGAGACGATTAGGAATCCTGTGGAAATTTGTTTTTCGCGATCGGCAGTCACGCCCCGCTCGATTTTATGAGCGTCTGTGTGTATTTGTGCATATGTTTGCGTTTCTGTGTGTGCACTCGTGTTTGTTGATGTCTGGGGGGCGGATTTGGTGAAGCGAGTGAAGCCGTAAGAAATGCTTGATGGAGAGAGGGGGGGGTAGAGAGAGGAGGAGAGAGAGGGAGGAGAGAAAGGGAGAGAGAGAAGAAGAGGGAGAGGGGGAGAGACATCGAGTAGAAAGAGACACAGAAAGACACCAAGACACGAGAGAAAGAGTGGAGAGGGGGAGAGAGAGAGAGAGAGAGAGAGAGAGGGGGAGAGACAGAGTGTGAGAGATACGCATACAAGGCATACAAGGCACACACACACTCACACACACATACACTCACACATAAATAAATACAAGAGTACACACGTATGCACATATAAATACACGCTTGCTCATTTAAATAGAGAAAGAGTGACACACACACACACACACACACACACACACACACACACAGTAAGGGAGAGAGAGTGGGAGAGAAATTGAGATTGAAAGATACATAGATAGATACATACATAGATAGATAGATAGATAGAT
>NW_004797565.1:24924-25975 GCF_000002075.1 Aplysia californica | reverse complement strand
CTATCTATCTATCTATCTATCTATCTATCTATCTATCTATCTATCTATCTATCTATCTATCTATCTATCTATCTATCTATCTATCTATCTATACACCTGTCGAGTAATGTTTAAATGTGATATATTTTTTTATGTCATACTCATTAGACATGTTTTTAAAAAAAAGAAAATAGAAATCTAAATGCTTTTTAAAAATTCTTATTATTACGATATTCAACTCTGTCTTTCCCCTTGGATATATCCGAGAAAGCCTATATTATTATTATTATTATTGGCCCTGACAGTCTGTGTGATTGCAACAACAAACTTCCGCCTAAATCTTGTCGATTGGAGCTTACAACTTTTATAATCTTTTAGCAATCACTTTATGTTTTTTGATGATATTTTCCAAACATACGACCCTAAATAGAAGAATAAGCTTATTCCAAAAATAATTCCTATATTGCGTCCTAATTGGGTCTTTTTCATTTTATGAACTTTTTACAGAGTGTTCGTAACGCCGAGAGAACCAGAAAGTGAAAATAGCCCTCTGTCTCCTCAACGAGGGAGCAATTCTTATTATGGTGGAATGCACTCACACCCGTAAACACTTTCTGACCTTTCTAGGTGGCATCTTTTCTCAGTTGTTTTTTTTTTTTTTACTAGATCTAGACCATTTGTCCACGTCTCTTCCAAGTGGTTAGGCAAAGTGTGGGTGGGGCCGTATTCGAAATAACCTTTTGGGTCTAGCAGTGTGTTAAATACTCCTTAAAAGCAAAAACGCGCTTTCTTTTCAATTCATTTCTTTTTCAAATTCAAAATACATTTAGCGGTAATTTGTTCTTGTCTGACAGGCACGATAGTGTTTTTTAGTCAGGCCTTTACCCTTGAGAGTTCCGTTTGACTTTCACTCTGCATCAGCAACTCTCTAGTTTGACAGATTTTTAGAATTTTGTTTCAAATGCAATGAGGAACTTCCCGTTCCACTACTGCGAGGGTTGCGCGCGCATACATAATATACATACATACATACATACATACATACATACATACATACATACATACATACATA
>NW_004797565.1:17990-23375 GCF_000002075.1 Aplysia californica | reverse complement strand
ATACATACATACATACATACATACATACATACATACATACATACATACATACATAGTCCTGTGGGCGGTGCCTCCCAGCCTGGCATGGAGTGCGCCGTTTTTTATTGAAGTCAATACGCTAACAATTAATGCCACATCTGCAAACTGACTTTAGTGAGTCGGCGGGGCGCGTCACTTAGCCACGATTCATTTAGTTAATGCGACCCCATGCGATTTTCAATGTGACGTGAGAAACGATAAAACCAGTTATTTTGTTGAGGGGTATTTTTTTCAATCCCCTCCTATATTTTTGTTGTTTTTGTTGTTTTTGTTGTTATTATTGCTTGGGGGGGGGGTGCTTTTTAAAAAATTGTTTCGCAATTTTGAAGCAGTGGCTGCTTGCTCTTTTACAGATATTAGGGGTAAAGCAAAAACTTTGAAACAGACAACATAAGATACTTTAGACCCACAATGAGGACGCTCATATGACCTTATACAGTTGCGAGCGCCGTAAAACCCTATACTATACTACTACACACACAATTTTTTACTTTCTTTTTTTTCTGACCTTTTTTAATGATCGATAACCAAACCATTTATATTTCTTTGGGTTTTTAAATTTTGTTTTCTTTTGGTTTTTGAACTGAAAATAATATCCACATTAAAATCCCACTCAATCTCGGAAATGACGTAGAGGTATGTGTGGTATTGACACTTCTGAACCCAGGATTATTGTTAATTAAAAAATATTTCTAAAAATGCATATAGTAACGTCTAGTTTAAAATAACAGGATGCACTCATCAAGGAAACGAAACAAGACTTAGGGTGAATCCTATCCCAAGTTACCCTTGTAACAAGAACAAGAACAGCTTAATCAGGTGGCGTCAATTTAGGACTGGGCAAGGGGAAGGAAAAGAACTAAAACAATAAATATAAAAACCAACCCAAAAGAACCCACGGGTATCAGACAGTGACAGAATCAGATAAGACCGACAAAAACTGCGGCTTTGTAGCTCCGAGTGTCTTCCCCACAGCGAGGAGATTCCTGTGTGGCGTGTTGCTAAACACTGTGGAATTGCCGGCATTGCGCAATCATGCGCATTTTCTGGGTATCAGGATGAGGTAGGCAAAATCCGGATAAACGGATGATTCTCAATGAAATATTATCCGAATTCAGACTCTTAACTCTCTTTCCTAACCCGTTTACCGAAGTGGGTGCACCCATTTGTTGAAGTGGTGCTTCCCCTTTTGTCGAAGTGGTTCTAACCAATTTGTCGAAGCGGTTAATAACATATTATTTGCCGAAGAGGTGCACTAACATATTATCCGGATTTTGCTAAAGCGACTCATTGCCCAGCCCTAGTATCAGGTTGTCTGCGGAAAGAAAAGATCCTTGGATGAAACCGATTCCAGAATTCTACCTTTCGCGAGGAAGACTTTTTTGTTTGATTTTGTTTTGTGCTGTGTTTCTATAATAATATATTTATTTTTGTATGTATATGTTTGATACTTGATGTGGTATATCTGACCTTGTATGTGTTTGATACTTGATATGGTTTATCTGATTTTTGTATGTATATGTTTGATACGATACATCTGACCTTGTATGTGTTTGATACTTGATATGGTTTATCTGATTTTTGTATGTATATGTTTGAGGGGTAGGGAAGGGGTGGGGGGGGGGTGGCGTTTATTCTCCGTAGTTGCTATTTTGTTTCCAGGGATTTCCTGAGGTTTCATTTTTTAATGAGTTTTGGTTGGGCTGGGTTTTTATTTATTTTCATTTTCGTATTTCTTTCTTTAAGATGTAGTTTTGGGTTCTCCTGTCCTTCCAATGTTGTTGTCTGTCCTGTTTTTTCAGTTTCTTGCTGATGAGGGGTGCGTTGGTGTTAGCCAGCTACTGATTGCCAGATTCCGCAAAATAATTTTTTAACAACGAGGATGGAAGAATGTGTTGTATCTTCGTGCTTTTAGATTTATTGTTCCTTGTCTGAGTGTGCTGTGTAAAATATAGCGCTATATCTGTATATATTGCAGCTCTGGTGGCAGGAGCGTAGCTGGCGGCCAGCATACTCTATTGTGATTAGATACGTCGTGAAAATAGCCTACATGCTCTTGAATAACTTGACATGTACTGCAAAAACGGCATAAAACAAGACAGTTCTAAACGAAGGCAATTTTTTTTTTAAAACTGAAAAAGACAACAGACAAGAAACGTCGTCAGCGGCTTAACTTTATTGAGTCTGTGTACCTTCGTTCTAAGCACATCGCCCGTAAAGTTTGATATCTTTGTCTATTGCAGACAGTCTCGTTAAAACCCCATTTGATATGGTGTGATATATTTAAACGGCCATTGCTCACACTATCAAATTAACCTCTGCTTTGCTTTGTCAGGTTTGAACCTGGGAGTCCATTAGGTCCTATTGCATTCAGCGCGCAAACAAAAGACCTGACCTCGCAGTATTAACCTCTTCATTGGCGTGTAGACGTATGTGCTCACTGTGGTACTTTAGAATTACAAAGTTCTATCTGACATTTTTGGCCGTTTTAAGTTACTAAGACCATGAGGTCAGAAATCAAAATGTTTTATGATTCTTTCAAAATCGTAAGATTATTCTGAGTCGTCATCAAGACTTTCATAGAATTGCATTCGAAAAAGCTTGACATGTTGTAAAACTCAATGTTTTTACGGTAAACTTCCAAGACTAGGTACTGAGCAGATGGCACTTCGTAATTTTAAGGTAGCGACTCGTTTTCTCTAAAACGCCCTCCTTCCATTTTCCTATTGGTTTACATTATAGGAAGTTTTAGTAGAAATGGTTACGGCGTATGCAGTAATGTCTTCTCTTTTAAAAAATCTTGTATGAATGTGTTTTATCCTGGCTGTACAGGCGTAGATGAAAATGTCTCAGCAATAGAGAAGTTAAGGTGCTAAAAATACAAGGGACTTACCGACGCGCGTGATGTAAGGGTAAGCTTTTTGTCTCGCACGCTTAATATGATAGATCGGTTTCCAAGAGGAATAGTCTATTTCCTTAATATCTACGTAATGCAAACTTGTGAAGTCTACAGGATTTTACCCGTGGAGCCTTTTCATTATTTTAAAAAAAAATTGTTTTCAAATTCAAATTATCACGTTTAATGTATTCAGTGCAGATTATCAATTATGACTTCAGCTTAGAAAAAAAAATCTTGGAGTGATAGTCAGATTCAAACTGGAAACCTTCACATTTCGAAACAACTCCGCTCTCAGTAGACTTTCGGTCTCTTCAGAGCAAACTTAAGAAATAACATAATCAAGTTAGAACAAACTTCAAGCAACCCAAAAACTGCTGAAGAAAGCGTAAAATCCTCAGACTTCATTATGAAAATTCTGGGGGAAAAAAAACAAGCAACAAAAACTCGCGATTGAAGTAGGGTCTAGCATAATAAGTTCAAAGACATTTTAAATGAGTTGGCGAGTGATGAAAAGTGTTATATAGCAAATCTGCCCTGAGCCTGGCCTAGATGTCCTGTGCACTTCTGAATCACAATTTACAGGGCTGCTCCCATTGATGCTGCTTTGATTAAGCTAATTAATCTGATTTGCCGCCAGTTCGATTAATCGATTGGGGGCGCGTGTGTGCCGTTAAAAAGCGTGTGTCATAATAAGGGTGTCGGCCGCCATGATAGCGCTAATGAGCTTGTTGCTTTGAAGTTGCGCATTTTTAGACTGCTCTTCGTGTCCGTCCGGTTATTGTCGCTGTCCTGTTATTGTAGCTTCTGATGGGGAGTGTGCTGGGGCGAGGTGGGGACCTTGTCTCATTTCCTAGTTTTTATAATTAAAGAATGAATAATTCCAGAATATACCACTTCTTTTTATTATTTTTTTGGTTTTGTTTCGAGGTTGTTTTTATTCGTTAATTTTTTTTTTACTTTTTAAGTTTTGTTTTTGTTTTTTTTTGGTTGTCGTTATTTTTGTTTCTGGTTTGTTTGGTTGTTTGTTTGGTTTTTTTGGGGGGAGGTGGGTTTTGTTGGGAGTTTTGTTGGGGGGTGGGGGTTTGTTTTTTTTTGGGGGGGGGGGGGAGTGTTTGCGTTTTTTTACCTTTACTTTTGAAAACCAGATCGAAGAGCTGGGCTAAAAACAACAACAATGAAATGAGGATAACAGATTAGAGTTTATGTGAGCAAGGAAAATGAGATGTAACGGATTAGAGAGAAGAGGGGAGGGGAGGGGGGTGCTTTTGTATTATTCAAATTGAATTTTTCTATCTACATGTATATTTGATTTTCCTCTGTTGTAGTCTTTTTTGTTTTGTTTTGTTTTTGTTTTTTATTTGATTTTGTTTTGTTTTTTGTTTTGTTTTGAATTATTTTCCCCTGCCTTTCTTTTATCATGTTTAGCCCAGTTGATTTCTTGAAGACTCTGTATGCTTGCGCAAATGCCCCTGTTTGTATTAGTGCGTATTTGTGTTGGTATGTGTGTGTTTGGGTGTGTGTGCGCACGCGCGTTTGTGTACGTGTGTGCATGTGTGTGTGTGTGTTTGTGTGTATGTATGTATATTGTGTGAGTGTGTTTGTGTGTGTATGTATTAGTATGTGTGTGTATGTTAAAGTGTACTAATGGGGTTGCTGGAGCAAGTGGGTGGAGACAGTTCGGTTGGGAATGGGGGGAGGGGGGTGGGGGGGACGGCAGTAGGACTCTTGATTGGATTGTTGTCGTAGCAGACATTTCAAATGACACGAGTCCTTTAGACTCATGTGCTGCCCTGGAGGCGTGCAGGCCGGCATCTCCTAATTGTCTCTAAGTCAACATTTATCTGAGGATGTTTTTTTTTGTTTGTTTGTTTGGTTGGTTTTACGTATTTTCTCTCTCACTTCATGCATTACAAGTTAAAACTGTACAAGACGGTCACTCATAGACGATGGGGAAAGTTGTTGCCTTATTCAGTTGGGCGTCTTGGGCAGTGCCATTACAATAATATTATAAAAAGACGCAATGAAGGTGGGGGTGGGGGGGGGGGGTGAGAAGTGGTTGATTGTATAGGTGACTGTCTTGGAGAGGTGACTTATAGAGTAGGTTTGACTGTACTTTTAACAGATTATTTCCAAACATTGATGCTTCAATCACAATCAGATCGATTTGCGTGTGAACACACAGTGAACTTTTCCTCGTTGACGCAGCGCTGTGCCCACTGGGGGTGTGCGGAAAGCCTCTCGCTCCTGTGGCTGTACCTACTGTGCTCTGACGTTAGTTAAAAAGGGGACGTTAAAATCTAGAGCAATGGTAGTGACGCTATGGTATATTAAATTGCAAAAAGAGAGTGAGTGTGTAAGAGAGAGAAAGAGACTCAAAGAGAGAGAGAGGGGGGACAGACAGACAGACAGACAGACAGACAGACAGACAGACAGACAGACAGACAGAC
>NW_004797565.1:16646-17738 GCF_000002075.1 Aplysia californica | reverse complement strand
CCACCCCCCACTGTGTGAGGTGTGTGCGCGCAATCAACGAGTTAGCCCATTACACTGTACCTCCCGATGATGCAAATGACGTGTGAAAACAGAATGCTGACAAAAGTCTGGCACTAGGGGAGTTCATGAGAACAGCTAACAGCTGTCAATAAATATCGTTAGGGTGCGCGTTTGGGTTATTAGAACTAGGAATCCATCAATTTGTTTATAATACAGCAGTGCGCGAACCTCATACATCGCGAGCCTAGTTCTGTCTTTCATGAACTCTCTTTCTCTCCGTTTTGACGTAGTTCAGTTTGAAAAAAAGTTCTGAATTCCAACCGGCGCCTGTGGTGTAGTCTGTGGTGTGTCGCAGCGCGCAGAAGACTCAGATTTGATTCTCAAAAGCGGAGGAAATTTTTATCGAGTTTCTTTTTGCTGGGATGTTGTATCTCTCTCAGTCTGGATTGGCTCTGACAGTCGGATCAGGGTCGGAAAGAAGCCCGCCTCCTAAATAATCTAAATGTTGTCGATGTGTGTGATTTGGGGGTGGGGGGGGGGGTGTAAAATAGCCTACATTTTTTAAAAATCTGGATTCCAGTCGCTGAAACAAGATTCCGCACAAAATGAAACTGAAATTCCGCGGAGCATGAGCATTAATCTTAATAGTTTAGGGCTCTAAAGGAAGATATTTCTTCAGCAACCTGGGCAGCGGAGATAAGAACTCTCTTAAGTCGGAGACTGGAGTTGGTACAAAATAGCAACCAGTCCTCAACTCGTGAGCATAAGCTCAGCTCCATTCCTATTTTTTTTAAAGCGCTAGACCTTTTTGTCTATTTGTTCTTTGCCTCAGACTATTTCTATTTTTCGTCGTTGTCGTGATTGGTTGTACTATTTTCTAAGTTATATGTCATTTTAGAAAAAAAAAGTATTAGAGTGGATGGTAATAATAGTAATATCAATTCAGAAGAGAGGAAAATGGTGAAGGGTGAAAGAGTGGGAATGAAGAGCATTGTTTTTGGTTGTGTTTGTTTTTGTTAATATTTTTTTAATGGGAGTGGGGAGGTGTTCAATACCAAACTCCATACACCTGTCCTCCTTCTCCTCCTCCTC
>NW_004797565.1:12475-16464 GCF_000002075.1 Aplysia californica | reverse complement strand
AGGGGGGGGGGGGGACTAGAGCCACCCTTGGCTTGATGCCGGAATTAATTGCTTGTAATTCTTGTGTGGCATTCGAACCGGGTCGCTTCGGTCACCCAGACCACACCTGCACACAGACCGCCCAATAAGTATCAACTCTTCAAGCTGCGAGAAACATGTGAGGAGAAGAAGTACGTGAATTCATCGGAACGATTAACCCTCTTTTCTCCCTTGGCAGTGGTCCTTCCATTTCTCCGTGCAATTGGTCCATTTCTTGGGGATGTGGTTGTATAACTTCTCATTAATGCGATTGTTTTTGTATGTCTTTAAGATCAGAAGAGAAAAGGAGCCGTACTTTAGAAGTAAACAGAAGAAGGTCGGTTACGTAGACGGCTAATGATTGACCTTTCTTGCCTTCACTAAATGCCACATCCTCTCCCCCACGACGTACAGTCGGTATTCACTGGTGGAACCACTCTTTAAAGATAGCTCTACCCTTGATATCTGTTCGAATAAAGGGGCCTTAAAATGTGAGCATTCCGTTTGAAGGCAAATGCGGCAATAAGATGATTAAAAGTTTTTTCGCACTGGCATCCGTCTCTTGAGGCAAGGATTGGCTGGCTGCACTTTCACAGATCTGTGTTATTGTTTTGAGTATGTCGGAGTGCGTCAGAACTTGATAGCCGGATCCCCCCTCCCCCTCCTCCCCCCACATGACCGAGCCCACCCACTCAGAACGTTGCAGGATGAGCCGACGAGCGCACGGTGCTAATTTTAACCTCTTTTTTATTGGATTCTTTTCCATGTGACTTAATTGGAAGAGTCAGATCTACTTTCTTTCAGAATGTAGTCCTCTTTGGAGAAGCCCATTGGACAAAAAATTGAGCTCTTTAAGAGACGGGGGTTTTTTCTGTCTGCATAAAATTAACCAGGTCTCTTATTATCATCCTCAAATATTGTCGCTGCTTGTATAACAATGGATTGGAACTATTTGACTTTGATGTAGGGGGATTTTTTTGTATAATATCCTAATTACACATGGGACGTGTATTCTAAAGACGTAAATTTCAGTTTCTGGATTAGTTTAGGTGTTTTGCACACTGCACCGAGCTACAATTTATGACGAATTTCGCGGCCATTTAGCAGAATAAGGATCGAGACCAATTTATAAGGGTTCTTCTTTGTACCTTATCTTCTGGGATATTTGTTCCGTATTTTGTTTTGGGGGTGAAGCGTTCCTCTTGATAGATGGGTCGTGTTCCTTCTTACACGTTCCAGACCGTACATTTCAGCCTGTTATTGGTTTTTAATGTTGTGAGTCAGTTAATACAGAAAAACGTGCACGTATTATAGTTATGTTCTATTTACTTGCTGATATAAACTGAATTCTAAAATTTGAAGGAGATGTAAATTTTGGTTGATACTTTAAAAAAATCCAACCTAAAGCAAATATGTTTTAAAAAGTATTTACTTGAATTTACTTATTTCTTTGTTTTACTTTTTAATCCCTTACTAGCCGCAGATGTATGATAAAATGCGCTTAATTTATAATGACACCGGTGGACAGAAGGAGAGCTGGTAACTCGGCTTAATGTGTCTAGTAGATGGGAAAAACATGAAATAGACGCTTAACTAAGTTACAAGTCATTATTTCAGTTATATGCTGGGTTTGACTTCGAAAAGTATATTGTTGCAGAGACAGTAGCAGATGCAACAACGTCAATACGTGAAGGTAAGGCAACATCAGCAGCAACAGTTATAATAATAATAATAATAATAGCAGTTACAACATCTGCAGTAGATATGATAACAATGACCAATGGGACAACGCAAAAAATAACAACTGAAACAATAGCAATAACAGATAAGAGCACAGTAACAATAACAACAACACGTATAATAGTAGAGGTAATAGCAATAACAGAAACAAGAACAAATAACAATTTCAATAACAGATTAATAACAGCACTGGCAACAACATAATGGATAATAAAAGTATGGACTGTAAAATAATAGTAACAGTAACACAAGTGTCTTCTGTACTGTAATAACATCAACAATAACACAAGACAATGCAATACAACTGTAAGAAACAGCCACGCACATTGGTAGTCATATCAATAGTCACAACACCAAAGTCTTAAAAGAGTCGTATTTGGACGAGATTCATATTCAAATTATTCTCTAGATTCTAGATCTACATCTCTACGGTCTTGAGAAGCAGCAACAATCAACTATGATTTTTTTTTAAATCACCACAAACAGAAACAGAACAACTAACTGCCCTTTGCCCTTTTTGACGTAAGAAGAAACGAAACGAAAAATTCCAAACATACTCCCTGAAAAGGAGCAACAACAAATACAAAAACGTCTTTGCATGTCAACGGATATAAACGAACTGACGAACTAACGCTGGAGAACAAACAGGATTTCATCTGCATTTTTTTTCCATCGAAATCCTCAGATAAAAAGCCGCCATGAGCCAGGGAATGTTCTATTACCTTATCATTTTATTTGGTTTCCTCGCCCCAGAGAAATGGGCAAGCCACATGAAAATGTCAATGGGGTTCCTGGGCTGCTTTATGCGGGTTAGCTAACAGAACGCAGGCAATGCACGATTTCTTAGCGTATGACTTTAATTGTTGACTTCCCCTTCCGCGCCCGTTGTGTTTAGAACTCTCTAATTCCGTCCATATTCTTCATTTATTGTTGGCGGTTCTGCGCGAAAGAGCTAAAAATTACACGTGGTCTTCGGGCTCTGACGTTTGTTCGTTTGGGCGAGCTCGTTTCGTTTCTTGGTTTTTGCTTGTTTCTTGTTTTTTCCTTTTTATTTTGCGTAAAAGATTGTTTTTAGGATTGAGGTTGGGGAAAGGGGAAGAAAGAAATACATCTCTGCAGCCTTAATCTTATTTTTGTGATTTGTTATTCAGACTACAAATGGATTTTTATCTATCTATCTATCTGTCTACCTATCTATCTATCTATCTATCTATTTATCTATCTATCTATCTGTCTGTCTGTCTGTCTGTCTGTCTGTCTGTCTGTCTGTCTGTCTGTCTGTCTGTTCACATTTATTACTTCCTACCTTCAAGCAAATGTTTTAAAGTGCCCCGCTAAAAGAGGCAGCGCTAAGTTGATGCAGGGTGACTTTGGAATTATATTATGTAAGAAAGTAAGGCCTATCGAAGCTCTGAGACTGTGGGCCTCTTTCTTTAAAGGGTGAACTCCTGTGTGTATCCTTTATTGCATAGTGCCCACTGCATTGAATATTATTCAAGTCACAGAGTCACTGCCTCTCACACCTAAGTTTGTTTCGTCAAGAAAGATGAAATCTTTCTTCTTTTTTTTTACTGCAGAAGCCATGGACAGTTACTCTTTATTATATTCCTTTCACAAAAAGTAAAAATGTTTTGTATGCAGGAGGTCCACTACAGTGTACAAACTGCTTGCCCCCCCCCTTTTTTTTTTTAAGGGTTCCATTTTTGTGATTTTCATGTATAGAACAACTTGTTGGATGGATTTGTCGAACTAGTATAGTTTCAAACTTCATACCCCATGCAACAAAGGGTTTTAAAAGAAAGTCAAAATAGAACAAAGTCACGGTGATCAGTGTAGAAGCATTTGAAAGAGTAATAAGAAAGACATTAATGAAACCAGACAGGAAAATACTTTACCAAAAACCTTGTTTTTAAGTCTTGTTAGAACATCGCTGCAAACACGATGCTCTTCCTACAGACAAGGGCACCAAGTGCTCCATAAGACAAACGCATGCGTACAAATGTCTGGTACTATCCATATATATATACAAAAAACGCATACTACACCCCCACTTCTCAGATAAAATCTGCGAGACACACATGCGAGCACTCACGCACAAACATACTCGCCATTGCGGCACAGATGCTGGTGGGGCCCTCAATTCACAAAAGTTCTTCTGCCTGTCTGTTTCTCTCTCTTTCTCTCTCTCTCTCTCTCTCTCTCTCTCTCTCTCTCTCTCTCTCTCTCTCTCC
>NW_004797565.1:10276-11316 GCF_000002075.1 Aplysia californica | reverse complement strand
TGTTGTTAACTCTCCTCGCCCTCCCCCTTTTCCGTATCTCTCTCTCTATCTATCTATCTATCTATCTATCTATCTATCTATCTATCTATCTATCTATCTATCTATCTATCTATCTATCTATCTATCCGTACGTTGAAAGTTATTAATTTGCCTACCAGTCCATCTGTGTCCGCCTATATCTTTGTGAGTGTTATCTGATCGTTCAGTTGGCCACAGTGTTATGCATTGATGTAACTTTACGTGTATCAGTTTGCATAGCAACCAGTTTCAGATCCTTAGAATATAGCGTTTTATTATTTTCTTTAAAATAATTATTATTTTAGTCTATTTTCTTTTCTTGTGAAAGTGTCATTTTATTGGCAACGCTCGAAGGTATCTGATCGTTCTAATTTTATTAAAACTTGGCTCATCTCTTGATGTGCATGAAAGATGACATTTTGGTGAATCTGAAGGGGGAAAAAATATGAAGCTCGGAAAGTGGGTGGAGTACGTGTGCATGCTTGTGTGTCTGTGTGTGTCTGTAGGTGGATGTGTATGGGAGTGGGGGTGGGAGGTGGGCGGGGGTGGAGTGAGCACTAATGTATGTCTGTTTGTATGCAAGTATGTCGGTGTGCGTAAGTTTTATATGCTTGCATGCGTGGGTTCACGCACATGTCATGCGTCTATTTGTGTGTATCTTTTCGAATGTGTTTTTGGGGGGGTTTCTCTAGGTTGTGAGGGTTGGGTGGTTGGGGAGTTGGGGGGGGGGGGGTATGCGCACATTAATTTAACTCACTCTCGCCCAGGTAATGCTGAGTGGGAGACGTGACTTTATAACTCGAGCTATTTTCAGAACGGACGTATTAATTGGCTTCTGTGGTCTGCATTTTTACAGTGTCAGTTTTGCTTTATGAGCCTAGCGTTTTCTTTTCTTTACTTTTTTTTTTCTTAATAATGATCTTATCATTTCAGATGAGTGTCATTCTAACACCGTCTGTAATTACTGTGAGCCTCTCTATCTGTGTTAACTTGTATGATTATAAATATATTATATAAATCAT
>NW_004797565.1:3674-7908 GCF_000002075.1 Aplysia californica | reverse complement strand
AACACACACACACACACACACACACACACACACATATGCACTCTCGTCAGCCAGTCTTTACGTGTTTTCATACATTTCCATCTTATTGGGATTTTGGAACCCAGCCTCTCTCGTGTCACTGCCAGAATTGATCCTCACTAACATGAAAGCGGTTAATATCTTTCACACTGCCACTGCTCTCACCAAAACTTCCGTAAGGTCCCATTTTACTTTGCAGTGATGACTAACACCATCTATTTGAACAGACTCGCCTTTTGGTACTGCTCCTATAATGAAATGGACCACTCGAGGGGAATTTCCATCGGTTTGTTTCTAGTACAAGGGGACGTAATAAGGCCACAGATGCGGCATTAGCCTCCCTTCCTTTTCGGAAATTCCCTCTCTGGTTGTTTATCTGCGCGGCGCCACGTTGTTTATTCGCCTGTCAATTAAATTCATTTCTATAATTTCATTAAGTGGGGTTGCACTTAATGACTTGAAATGCTGCCCAGCTAAGCCCAGCTGGCTCATGTGTTTTCTTCTCCTCCCGACGTATTCTTTTAATTGTATTTGCACATGTGTTTGTTTCGGGGTATATACCTGAGTAATTATGACTGAACGAAGCCGTCCGACTTCATACGTTTGTTTATGGTAAGAGCCGAAATGGAGAATAACAGATATGAGAGCCGGGGTCTATGTCTCGGGCTGAACTACTCAGAATTTCCCAGACACATCATCTGACCTGATTTGGCAGAATGGCTATCAAGTTTTCTGTGCGAAAATCTCATTCTATCGATGGTGTTGAAAGAGTGGTTTGTTAGGTCTCTCAGTGACCTTAATAACCTCGACCGCACCCAGCCTGTAACAGGTGATCGTGGCGGCCATTTTGGAAATAGTATTCGTTTTTTTTGTGCTTTCCTTTATTCCAATTTTGTCTTTTTTCACTTAATTTTGATATTTTTACTCTCCCTTTGACACAATTTAAATCCTTTAGGAGGTAGGCTTTGGCCCCGCCTGTCTGGGCCAATCCAAGCTAAGAGGGATACAACGCCCCTGCAGAAAGACAGAGATACTTGATAAAAATTTCCCTACATGGGAGTTGAACTCTGGTCTTCTGCATGCGACAGCGAGGCGCCTAACCGCTACACCACAGACGTCGTGTTGTCGTCATTGCGCGTGCTGTTGAATGCTGTTGTTGTTACTGCACATGTTGCTGTACTTGTCGAGTCACGACACGGTAGGATCAAACGTTCGTCAATTTGGGGGCATATGGAGTTATAGGTATAATCTTAAAGCGTGTTCTTTTGGCCTGCTTTTGATGACAAAGATATCCATTTTGAATAGAAATCGAGATATCTGTTCAGTACTTATATGACCTATCTGCGTTGCAAGTGCTGTAAAACGCTTTCTAAAAGCAAACTTAGTGACTGGACGTTACATATCCTACACGAAAGAATGACATTCACTTTAGTCTTTCTTCTGTTGTCCTACTTTACTCAGTGATAGAATTACCATTCACTTGTTACATTATCTAGATAATGACAATATCGAAACAGAAATCTGTATCCAACTATCCCACGTTAACTTAATGTTATTCCGAGTGAGAAAAAAATCGGCGCTACACTTTCAGCCGGACGCCTATGAAAAATAAGCAAATGTTGATCACTTAAGGCTTAAGGGGGGCACGGTGAACTACCCGAACCCAGTAAATTAAGACAAGAATCCACAAACTTTGAGGGTATCCCTCAGTGCAGAAGTCGGCGGCGAGTACCAAAATCAAAAAGAAATTACTGGCACGTTACTCTCCGTGCACGTGTAGACCGAGGAGTCGGATGTTGGCTGTGACTCACCCGCACCGTGATTAATTTCACTCACTTATTTTCTTCCCTCACCCCAGCTGTCATCTGTCTGAGTTCTTAATAAGTCTGTTTCTCTATCGTTATTAATCTTCATGCTCGCAGCCACCCCGGCTTCTTATTACGGAGTCTCTGAGGCGCCTGTGAAGGCTAGATTCTGCCATTTTTTAAAAAGATATTATTTGAATGTGCAAGTCCCGAGCTGGTGGACAATGTCGAACTTTGTAATTCTGTTGGTACTGATTGATACAGTCTTTCTTTAACACATTTCCTCTATGTCAATTCAAGCTTCTCTCTCTCTCTCTCTGTGTGTGTGTGTGTGTGTGTGTGTGTGTGTGTGTGTGTGTGTGTGTGTATCTATCTATCTATCTATCTATCTATCTATCTATCTATCTATCTATCTATCTATCTCCCCCACCTCTCTCTCTATCTCTCTATCTCTCTCTTTCTCTCTCTCTCTCTCTCTCTCTCTCTCTCTCTCTCTCTCTCTCTTTCTTTCTCTCTATCACGTCCTTTTCTCTCTACACATCTTTGAGCTCCAAATTCTCCCATCAACGCTTTTAAAGAAAAGATCTTGACGAGGCAGAATTACATCCCTCGTGAAAGACACATTAATATTGGCACTTACGTTTTTAATCCAGCGAGAGCGATTTTAAGCGTTAAAATACACAATTATCAAAATATTTTGAGGGTAAAAAATAGTTTTATGGGTGTAACGTGGTCTGATGTTTTCTCTAGAACCCTTACCCGTTCTCTTTGAATTGGATTGGATTCAGGGTCTGCTTATTTCCACTTTATGGGGATATTGCGCGGCTTTGCATTTAACGCCTATGATTTTAGACAGTTTTGCATTTTGCACTTTTTAATTTGGATAGATTAATGCTCTGTGAAGGTAATTGAAAGCAGCCGATATTAAGCTTATCGTTCTGTTCGTCTCGCTTGCCCCTCCTTATCTTTTCAAAACTCCTTTTTTCCTTTTTATAACTCAGTGTAAGCCTCCTCTTTCTCTTTCTCCACGAAAGCGTCACATAGGCTCCACTTGTATCTGCCGCCCACGTTTCCGAACGAGGAGGGGGAAAAGAGGAGGGGGAGGGTAAAGAAGGAGGAGGAGGAGGAGGAGGGGGAGTAGGTGGTGGGAGTGGAGAACAGTAACAACAGCGGTAGTAATAATAATGATAATACATGTAATAATATTCATAGTCTTAAAAATTATAATATTATAATATTTTTATGCTGCATTTGCCATCAGTATGTTCTGTTTTTCTTTCGTTTCTTTTTCTAAATGAAGAACAAATAGAAAGAGAAAGCACTTCACATCGGCGAAGGATTCCCTGTAGAGGCGTGGCCCGTACTTACTTTGAGGCCTCTAGTTTACATTATGCTTTATAAAGTCACTAAAGTCAGCACGGAACACGTGCTGGCGTTGAAAGAGGTGAGAGGCGAGAGTTTGGGTGCTTCCTGATCGGGGGACGGGAGGGGGCTATGGAATTACCATTACCCTTTTCGATGTTTCTGGCTAGTCGACGGACTCTCCAGTCTATCGGTACCTTTTCTGACACCATGTCATTCCCTTTAGAAAAATTATTTCTTAATTAACTGCACGTTTCAGGCTCCGTGATTAGGGACCGAATTATTCGTAACCTTTGAATCGTGTTTAGTTTCGTCCTAGAGGTTTGGGCTTTTCTGTTTTCTTTCATTCTCTTTCCCCACTTTTTTTTCTCTTTCTTGTTTTCCCGTTTCTCTTTTTCCTGTTTTGTCCTTTCTGGTAGAGGGTTTTGCACAGACGGGCCCCCGAAATGATTTACGAGTCAGTGGAACTTTTGTCTAGGCGTCTGTGAAAATGCAAAGTGTGTCTTGTGTGGTGGGCCCGCTCTCCCCTCGGCATTCTTTCGGAGCGGCGGGGTTCCTTTCTCTCTGATTGGCTGCGTCTTTGTTTAAAGGACGATCCAAAATGTGCGAAAGTAATAACGTGGCGAGATTAGGAGAAATGGTTTATCCCGGCTTTTTTCCGCTGTGGCTCTTTCTTTCTTCTACCGTTCACTCACCTCAAACGTAGTCATGAAGAAGAAAGCTCCCAAGGTCTATTCGGTAGAATCGAAGCATGTATCGCCATGCGCGTTTCTGTCTCTGCGAGTGCGGTTTTCTTCTTTCTTTTCTTTTTGTTCCTCCTGTGCGTGTGCATACATGCGGACGTGTGATCGCATTAGAAATTTCTTATTAATGATTCAGTTTTTTATGCAAATGATATTTGTAGTCGCTTAAGTAGAATGACGGACGGGAAAGGACGAGTAATGATTAGTGTGGGAATGTTCTGGAAAAACGTAGTTCTAGATAGGTTTATGAGCGGCTGAAGGTTTTAAAGTGCATGATTTTTTTTAGTGGGTGGGCTTCTCTTGGGG
>NW_004797565.1:0-2344 GCF_000002075.1 Aplysia californica | reverse complement strand
CACACACACACACACACACACACAGACACACAGACAGACAGACAGACAGACAGACAGACAGACAGACAGACAGACAGACAAAGTAGGAGGAGGGGGGCGGGGGAAACATTCTCAGATCCTTTACGCTCAAACCCATTCACATTTCTCGAAGGTCATGATGTTAATCATGTAAGTCTTTTCATTAAGCGAACGTTCAATTATTTCTCAGTCTCATCAAAATATAATTTGCTCCTTGGCCGCAAAAAAGAGGAAAAGTTGTAGCAGTTGTTGCTGTTGTGTTTTTAGTTGTGCTTTTAATGATTTTTCCGTTATGAAAACAAACGCTGGAAATCACGAAACACAGTGCCCGCTGGTGACTCAAAGCAGAGGATGTGGGTGGTAGGCGGGTGTTCTGGTGCGGTTTCTCTCCTTCTTTCCTATTAGACATCTATGGCCTCTTCCCTTTTGTGTGTGTGCGTGTGTGTGTGTGTGTGTGTGTGTGTGTGTGTGTGTGTGTGTGTGTGTGTGCGCGTGCGTACTTCTTGCTTGTAACACCTCTAATCTTCGGCACTTATAATATTATATGACCTAATTATGTTGCAAATGCAGTAAAACTTTTACTAAAACATAAAGCAAAAGAACATAGAATTAGAATGTGTTTGAAAAATGAAACGCAGAGCTAAAATTTCCTTCAGGTAGTTCACACCTTTTGTGTGTGTGGGGGGAGGGGAGGGGGTCGGTTCGTAGTGTAATTGTACAGTGGTCGCCTCTCTTTCAATGGGTCCGGATTCGAAACATGACAACAACAGAAAATGTTCTCTAAAATTATTTTTTTTTAAATTCTTCTTTCACCTCCTTTCCTGCTCTCTGATCTAATCATGTTATCTCGTCTGCTTTCGTCCCCCCTTTCTGCCCCCACCCCTTTTGCCCCCTCCTCTGGGCTCTTGGCCTTTTCTGCTGCCGTTCTACTGCTACTCCTTGGCTACTTCTGACTGCTGTCTTTCAGCCCCACCCCTGATCTTAGGGTAGGTAAGTTTTAACACCTAGCTTTCTCGTATTACGGAGAGAAAAAATATCTGAGGTACCGTGTGCAAGCTGCGCACGATAAAGATCTCTTTGGGGTCCTTAAATCGATAAGAGTAAGCTTTGGCCTCCACTCGGACAAATTCAAAATTTCCTACCAAACTGAAAATGCTTAATATGCCCTGCCCTCTCATATGACCTTATGCAGTTGCGAGAGCCGTAAAACACTGACAACATTTTTTAAATACCTTGTTGCGCGCCCGTCAGAAATATTTGCTTTCTCCTAGTTTGGCCCTTCGGACCTCAAAGCCTTTGAAAACGTATTTGCTTTGCAGCCGATGCAGCCTATAGTTTAAGATTTGTCTGTCTATCTGTCAGTCTACACGTCTCCTTATACCTTTGCTTGTCCGCCACATCATCATCATCCAGTGCCAGATCTGCGACAGACATCGGCGATCATGGTTTTCCATTCATTCCTTTGCTCGGATGCTCTAATAAAAAACGCTACGTTTCCCTGATTTTTCCCTGTTACCCATTTGTTCAGGTTCCCTAAGTATGTTGTTCTGGGCCTACCCCTGCCTCGTTTGCCCTCAATTTGGCCAGTGAGGGTTAGATGTTCCAGACTCTTATGTCTATCAAGGTGTCCCAAAAACTGCAATTGTCGTTTCCTGAATGTTTTTAACATTGAACGTCCCACGTGGGCTTCATCAAGCACTACCTCATTTCATTTTTTTCTTTCCACGATACTCTTAGCAGTCTCCTAAGAAACCACATTTCTGTTGCTTCTATTTTATTTTCGCTGTCTTTAGTGATTGTCCAGCATTCACAGCCATATAGAAGGGTTGACCAAACATAGCATTTCAGGACTTTGCTTGTCCGCCACATATTAGTATCTATTTAATTAAGTCTATTTAATTATGCACCTGTATGTTGTCCATTTGTCTGGTTTATCTATTTGTATTTCTAACTATGCCTCTGTGTGTCCGTTTGCTGGTTTGCCCGAGTTTGTGTCTGTCTGTCTGTCTGTCTGTCTGTCTGTCTGTCTGTCTGTCTGTCTGTCTGTCTGTTTGTCTGTCTGTCTGTCTGTTGACTGCTTTTCTTGCCTGCTCCTGGGTACCTAAGAATATGAGAAAAATACCATGTACTTTAAGCCAGCCTATCTTTCCTGCATTGTGTATCCATGTATGCCTGCCTGTCTGGTTGTCTCCCTAAAAGAATATAAAAAATACTGAAGGCAAAAATAACGCTTTAAAAAAACGGCAATAATTGTTCATGCGTTATTCGACCCCCCCCCACACACACACACATATGCATATACACACACACGCCTCTTTCCACCCCC
>NW_004797564.1:924608-933566 GCF_000002075.1 Aplysia californica | reverse complement strand
CTGTCTGTCTGTCTGTCTGTCTGTCTGTCTGTCTGTCTGTCTGTCTGTCTGTCTGTTTTGAGAACACTTAACATTCTGACTTTTAAACAACTGAGCTTCCAAAAGCTGACACTAATGTATTTTGTAGTGTTTTTTCTCATGTCTCCTCATAATTTGTTATCTTGGTTTATTTTGCGAGGGGTTGTTGGAAGGCGCCACTTATAGGCCTTACTTCTTCACTTGATCTCTTTTGTTGTCTTGCTTTAATGTTCCCCAGCCCTAAATGACTTTGGGGATTTTGGTGGGTGCTCTGGTGTGGTTTACTCCTTCCTTCCTATCAAATATCTATGGTCCTGATCTCTCCGCCTTCTTTTTTATGTTTGTAATTTAGATCTTGGCCTAGAGCACTGACTGGTTTAAAACAACTAGAAAAGGGTGGGGGGTGAAGGCCAGGGTTAGGTGGAGCGCTTGCACCAATGGCGCCACGCCACTGGTCAGACGTATTTTGTTTTGACCTGCCTTGCTTTTTCCACAGCTCTTAGTTATAACCATTGTTTTATGAATTTGATTCTCTTATGTCGAGTTACCAAAAAGAAAGAAAAAGAAAAGAAACAAACTGCTCACATGCTCTGTTTCTGTGTCGGTTGTTGGTTGGTGGGTGGATGCTCTGGTGTGATTTGCTCCTTCTTTCCTATCAAACATCTATCGTCCTGATCTCCACTCCTTCATTTTTATTTTTGTTACACTTTTGTAACACTTCTAATCTCCTGCACTTACTTGCCCTAAGTGTGTTGCAAGTGCCATGCGTAAAATTTTTACTAAAACATAATCTTTTTTCTGTCGGCAGGATTTTTCCGTCGCAGCATCACCAAAGTGGCGGCCTATGTATGCAAGTATGGGGACAACTGTGAAATGGACATGTGGATGCGGCGCAAGTGCCAGGCCTGTCGGTTACGGAGATGTCGCGAAGTGGGCATGAAGGAAGAATGTGAGAATGATCATCCTCATAGGATTGATAATACTTGCTTTACTTTTACTTTTTCATACTCTGTTGCCGTTAAGCGTCGATGGGAGATGCAGTTTTCCATGGTAGGCCAGCTCCACAGCTCTTTCTGTTTTGATATTATGTTTTCTCAGGGTTTCCTTGACACCCTTGATCCACCTTTTGCATGGCCTTCCTCTTCCTTTATAGCCTGAGTACTTGGTGTTGTAGGCTCACGAGGCTGACTGGCCAGGTGACATGCGTAACAGGTGGCCAAACCATTTTATTCTCTGTCTTTCAATTAACCCTATCCGTACTCCCTGGGGTCATTTTGTACACCCGGGGTTGTATTCTTCATATTTTAGAATACTTCTGGTACGAAGATCTCTTTGAAACTTTTGACAGACTACTATGCAAAGCGTACGGATCGGATTAACGAGTAAATTTCCTCTTTGGAAAGTGGTGGCACAGAGTCCCCCCGTTGTGTGGATACGATAGTAAAACACGACGTACGGATAGGGTTAAGTAGCACAGTCTTTTCGACGGCATTGTCCTTTTAATGGTACAGTTGCACTTTAACAACACTCCACCCTCCCACCCCCACCCCAATAATTTTCAAGGTAGATAAATTGAATTTTGTGGGTGGTTGGCGGGTGCTCTGGTGTGGTTTGCTTCTTCTTTCCTATCAAACATCTATCATCCTTATCTCTCCTACTTCTTTTTTGTGTTTGCTGAAGATTAGAGGTATTACAAGAGAGTAACTTATATGACCTTATTGTTTTGCAAGTGCTGTAAAAAACTTACTAAAACTAAATTGAATTTTTGTTTGTTTCTAAAACCAGGCCTCCTGTCGGAAGACCAGTGCAAAGCACGGGACGCCCGACGGAAGGCCAAGCAGCGCTTCGTGCCCAAGAAAGAGGTGCACAGCCCGGACAGCTTCGGCAACAGCATGGACTCGGACTCGAAGCAGACGGTGCTGTCGGTGGACGTGAAGCCGTCGCTGTCCTCCCTCCCGTCCCTTCCCTCGGTGCCGTCCACCTCGTCCAGCGTGGGCTCCCCGTCCTCCGTCACGGAGGAGATGCCCGACATCATGAAGAGGCTGCACTCGGACCAGCACGAGAGGATCGTGTTCCTGGTCTCGCTGCAGGACAAGTACGAGTTTGCTGACCCCGACAGTTACGAGAAGACGCTGGTAAGTGGAAGAACCATCGAGAACGAGGAAGGAGAAAAAAGTGGAAGAACCCCGTAGTAATTGGGGTACCTTTGGTCGCTTTTTTAAGGACAAATGGGCTAACCCAGGTATCTGGGGTTTCCAGAAATCTTGACCTACACCAAAAGTGGGCATTGCCCTACCTAAAGGAGAAGTTTGGTTTCATTGGTGTGTATATTTGTTTGGTATAGAGAAAACTCTCCTTGTCTTTTAAAGAAACTGAACAAGGGGCAAAAACTTTACCTTTGATTTTTTCAAAACAGCATTTTTCGGGATAGCCCCCTTGTGCTTAATAATAATAGATAGCATTTATATAGCGCAAATCCCCGCTCAACAGCAAGCTCTATGCGCTTCACAATCTATACTCTTACCCCAGCAGACCTTAGAGCATTCTGAAACAAACTCCACTTCCTAGGAAGCGTACAGTGCAAGCAGCCATTTATAGGCGCTAAAACACTAACATAATGACAAGCGACTATATGAATGTTTGTAATATATCGCCCAGGAGCTCAGGCAGAGGGGCACGGTGACCTCAGGGGGGTCAGGGCTCAAAGGTAGTGTAGTATGTTGTTCAATTAATTATGTTGGTGTTTTTGTATGTGTATAATTATTTATTTTTCCCATTAGTATTATTACCATCATTGCTTTTTATCTCTTTGGCACGGGAATGAGCATCTGGTCTTGTTTTTTTCTCTTCGGTCTTGCAGAAAGTATTATTACCACCATTGTTTTTATCACTTGGACACTGAAATGAGCATCTGGTCACGTTTTCTTTTACTTCTGTCTTGCAGAAAGAGTTTGATTACAAGACAAACAGCACGCTGGACCCTCAGACATTCATGAACTCGATGGCGTCAACGTTTGTGCTGGTGACCAAGCTCATAGTGCAGTTTGCCAAGGAGCTGCCGCATTTTGTGGATGTGTGCAAGGAAGATCAGATCACGCTGCTCAAGGTCAGCTCTTTTTAAACGTGTCCGTTTTGTATCGTTTCTGGGGGGTTGCTTTTCTTGATTTTAGATGAGTTGGAGTTTGTTTTTGAAGACGTTACCTTTCGTACAGTCGAATTTGTCCATGCCAAGACTGCCCCACCCATTATCGAGGAGAAAAGTCGTTGTCTTAGACAGGTGGATGGGTGGTTTTCTCCTTTTCTGTCAAACATCTATCATCCTTATCTCTCCTCCTTTTTTTGTATTTGTTAATCTCTTGTAACGCTTCTAATCTTCGGCACTTATATGACCCTATTGTGTTGCAAGTGTGGTAAAACTCTTACTAAAACTAAATTTAGAGTGGTGGATGTCTTGAACAGTGTCGTAATTTTTTT
The DNA here is from genome assembly GCF_000002075.1 of Aplysia californica. Taxonomy (NCBI): domain Eukaryota; kingdom Metazoa; phylum Mollusca; class Gastropoda; order Aplysiida; family Aplysiidae; genus Aplysia; species Aplysia californica. Next base: position 930,074 of record NW_004797564.1, on the reverse strand, counting down.
TTAAACCGCAAAGGAAGAAGTGGGAAGTGGTTATTTGTACCGGTTGTCTTAGGCAGGTGACCATTAGAACAGGTCCAACTGTTTTAGATTTTCTTTTTGACCTATGAAAGTTGTTTTAAAATTGGGTCAATTCAAGAATTGGTTCAATAGACAGGTAAATATTTTGAATGAGAAACTTTGTTTTTGAAATAAATTGTGGAGGGTGACTTACAAGATATCAATTTTTGGGCCAGATTTGTTGGTAAATGTTTAGAAGAGTGAACTTTTACTTCAGCTCTTCAAGAGCTCAGTATTACTATGTTGTTTTGTTGTGGGAAGGGGAGGGGGGGCCAGATTTGTTGGTAAATGTTTAGAAGAGTGAACTTTTACTTAAGTTCTTCAAGAGCTCAGTATTATTATGTTGTTTTGTTGTGGGGGGGGGATATAAGAGGAAGAGAAAGCTGTACCCATTGTCTTTCTAGTTTAATGGCAGTTAAGATCTTATCGAATCTGTTGATTGTGTCGTGATAATGATAGCTTTACAATGGGATGAAGACTTTCATGTTTCCTTTCTCTCCTCAGTCTTCAACGACAGAAGTCATGTCCATCAGGGCTGCCCGCTGCTACGACCTTCAGTCCAAGTGCATCATTTTTGCCAACGGGCAGCCATGTAGTTTGCAGAACATGAAGGCCGCCCACGCAGGCCTGGGGAACTACTGCGAGCGTCTCTTTGAGTTCTGCCACAATATGGCCTCATGTAAGACGGACAACGCAGAGTACGCTCTGCTCACGGCTATCTGCATCTTTTCAGGTTAGTTGTCTTTGTTGATTGGGATTGCTTTGTTAATTCTCTCTCTCTCTCTCTCTCTCTCTCTCTCTCTCTCTCTCTCTCTCTCTCTTTCTCTCTCTCTCTCTCTCTCTCTCTCTCTCTCTCTCTCTCTCTCTCTCTCTCTCTCTCCCTCTCTCTCTCTCCCTCTCCCTTGCTCTCTCTCTCTTTATCTCTCTCTTTATCTCTCTCTCTCTCTCTCTCTTTGTTCCTCCCATCTGTCTCTCTCTAATCTCTCTCCAACGCACCCCCCCCCCCCCCGTCTCTATGTGGTTGATTGGTGGGTGCTCTAGTGTGCTTTGCTACCTTTTCTTTCTTATCAAATCAAACGTCGATCGTCTTTACCTCACCTTCTTCAATTTTGTGTTTGTTGCTCTCTTGTAACTCCTCTAATCTCTAAGGTCTTATATGACCTTACTGTGTTACAAGTGCCGTAAAACACTTACTAAAACTAAAACTAAACTCTCCTTCTCTCCGTCCCCCACAGAGCGACCAGGCCTGGAGCAAGCGAGCAAGGTGGAGGAGATTCAAGACCAGTACGTGGAGCTGCTTCAAGTCTACGAGACGGCCAAACGGGGAAAGGGCGGGGGTGCTCTAGCGCGCTTCCTCTCTCGCCTCTCAGATCTGCGGACTATTAGCTCAGAGCATTCGAAGCTTCTGGTGGAGATGGACGTGAAAAAGGTGCAAATGGATGTGCCTTCTCTTATCAAGGATATCTTACTACTCCCCCCAGAAGGCAACTAGAGCGCACCCTCTCCCTCTTTTTACCCCTTTTACATCTCAAGATTTCAGCCGCCCCACCCCCACCCCCAACTGTTGTTGTTACCACAAGATATTATCACTACTGCATTCTCTCTCTCTTGTTGACAAATGGAGTGGTTCGTCTCCTTGTTGGTGGGTCGGGCACCGAGCAGTGCTTCTCTCCTCCCGACGCTGACGACGCCTGTGTGCTTGGATGTTCTTGGCCAGTCTACCGGGGGCGGGATTTTCTCAGTCCTTACAGCGTCCATGAGACTGCCGAGGAAATGGCTTCTGGACTGACGACACATTGACACCCCCCCCCCAGCTCCTAGCGGAGAGTCGTGTGACGTCGTGTTGGGCGTCGTCCTTCTCGTAAGAGAGTGTTTGATTTGTTCGTTATCGCGTGGATGGTTGCCGTGCCAACAGGAGGTGAGCTGCGATTAGTGGCGTAATACTCAGGGTAACTGGCTGGCCCGCGCACTCCCACCCAGCTGCCGGCTCTCTTCCGTACGGCTCATCGTGTGAAGGATTTCTTTTCACGACCACGAGACACGTGTGACATGTGTGACGCGGGGAGACGCCCTCCTCCCCCATCCCTGTGTCGCTGGACACACACACACACACAACGCACACACACACACACACACACACACACCGTCCTTTGTTGGTGGTGCTACCGAGTGATGACCGGCAAACGCTGCAGCACTGCGCCCGTCGGTTACTCTTTACCTGATGGTGTTTGGAGGAACTCTTGACCAAGACAACGAGAAGAGACAGTGCTGAAATCTGCTCTCGGTGAAGTGCTGGATCTGCTGTGGGTGAAGTGCTGGATCTGCTGTGGGTGAAGTGCTGGATCTGCTGTGGGTGAAGTGCTGGATCTGTTGTGGGTGAAGTGCTGGATCTGCTGTGGGTGAAGTGCTGGATCTGCTGGGGGTTAAGCGCTGGATCTGCTGTGGGTTAAGTGCTGGATCTGCTCTCGGTGAAGTGCTGCAGCCCCGCTCGGTGTTGTCCGACACTCACCAGGTGAATTGTGTTGCTTTTCCTTCTGAAGACCAGTGCCAGTGTGGGAAAAAAATTCAGTGGATTTTTTTTCGGAGCAGAGTTGTGCAATAGCTCTCAGACATTCTCTGTTGATGTTTCCTACCAGACATGAATGCTAGGGCCTGACCTGAAGCCAGAATTGTACAACATGCCTAAAGCATGAGAGAATGAGTAAATACATTTGTTTTTATTCTTTGCTCAGCATATCAGACCCAGTGATGCTACATACTTCTTTTGTACATTGTAATTCCTCTTTGACCCATCCTCTCTACTCTACTCTCCCCACATTTTGCATCTTCTTCTCTCTCTCCATTGTCTCTCCTGGCTGGACGAGGGGTAAGCTGCTGGAGCAGGCTCAGACACACACAGGGGATCACCAGAGATCCTGACCGCACGGAGAACACAACGCATTGACTGACTTTGTGGCTGTGTCTGCTCCTAGCCAAGCGTGGATTTCTCACTATCCGGTCGTGCATTCTGTAGTGGATACCAGGGAACTAACAAAAACTTCACAAAGTGAAAGGAGATGGAAAGGAATTCGTGTTGTGCTCCTAATCTTTCACATTTTACTTCTTTTTTCTTTCTTTTTTTTTTTGAAACTACGAGATTATTCAACTATGAACAAAAAATTGGTGCTGGTTGGAGAACTATCACATGCCTTGTTTTGCTCTCTTCATTTGCAGTATGGTCAGATTATATTGGAATCTTCTGAGTCCCAATTCTGTTGATGCAATTGTCGGAAAGAGGTTCATAAAATACTGTCTTTTGTTGGTGTGCTGTAAATGAAGTTTTGTTGCTGGTGATAATGCCTGACATCATTCAAATGTGTTGACTGGTGTTGTGCTGATTTCTTTTGGATAAGATTTGATAAAACAAGGAGCATTTTAATTTTTTTGTGAAGAGGAATGCAAGTTTCTTGTGCTGGCTGCCATTCAGGAAAGGGGGTCATCGGATGCTTTTTAGCTTCTTTTATTCGGCTTATCCTTTAGCAAACCAGCCCCAGTTCATAACCACACACTTTTTATTTCATAGTTTAATGGTGTGTGTGACTTTTTTATAAGTCTTTCAGTTGAAGCCTGGTTCTCAAAAAAATGTGCCAACCTCTGTTTGTGTCTTTTGTGCCAATTTTGTTTTTAGTATCTTGCTAATTTCCTACCCAGTTGCTCGGCAGCCCCTTTTAAAAAAGGCTTCCTGCTAGGTTACTCTGTTTAAATAACTTTTTTTCAGCTGTTAAGAAATGTAAATTATGCTTGTAACAAAAGGTTTTCCTATTTTTTGGGGGGGGGGGGGGGGGGTTATGGTAATGGTTGATACACGTAAAGTGTAAAGGTAATTGAATAGCACGACAATAGGACATGTTTTAAAAAGTAAATAGCAAGAACTCTTTTTTCACTCCCTCATTTCTTTTCCATCGTTGTCTCGATCAGATTTTGAAAGTGAATAGACAGTTGTTTTTTTCAAAGTCTGAAGCAGGGCTGGTGTAAAGTGTTGTTGCTTCCCTCTCGGCGTGTGGCTGATGGTGGGGCATGAGCGTGCTCAGCTTGTGATGGTTCTTTCATGAACATGTACAAGGTGGTTACAGGGAAATCATGAGATATTAATTGTTCTTGGAACTCGTGGTGCATGCATAGCTACGTGTGTGGGAGCTCAGCCCTCGGTGGAAAGCTCGACGCTTTGCCTAGGGCCACTGTAACAGTTGTCGCTCTTTCTCCGTGCTGTAGTCTGGCTGAGACTCCATTTTAGCTTGAGTAATTCATATAGTCTTGTCCATAAGCTTGGGATGAGACAGTGCCCTGAGTTTTGTTGCTGATTTTTAAAGAATTTTAACCTTTGAGCAGGAGTGCATGTGTATAAGTGCTTGCTTGAGCTTACAAATACAATTGTAAATCTTAGAATGCTTTGATGTGTCTGCAGAGTTAAAAAACAACATTCAGGGACAGGCGGAGCGATTGTGTACGAGTGTGGTACTAAAGTGTTGCAATGGTTGTTTTGTTCACGTACAAACCTGAGGGATATCTGACCTACTTTCTATAATTGTAAAAAAATTAATAATTTTTGTTGTTGATGAGTACAAAAGCAAAGACGCACCACCATCCTGGAAGTTTTTGGTTGTACGTGGACTACATGAGCTCTTTCCCCACTTGTCTCGGGGGTGGTGGGTGATAGAAATACCGTTGTACAGCAGCAGCCGAGACCCTTCATCTTTGCAGTAGACCCACCCTGTGGCCTTTGTGCTGAGGATCTGGCCACACTGCCCTCGGAGTGTAGGGAACAACATGCGCCAACACGCGCCAACTCACATCAATAACGCCAACACGCGCCAACTCACATCAATATACGCCAACACACGCCAACTCACATCAATATACACCAATACCCACCAACTCACGCTAACACACACCAACTCACGCCAACGCATGCCAACTCGCATCCATATACGCCAACACACGCCTACACACTTTAGTATACCCCAACAGACGCCAACACACACCAACACAACACGCACCAGCACTTGTCAATACACGCCAACACACATCAATATATGCCAAAACACGCTAACGCACGCCAATTCATGTCAACACACAGCTACACACATCAATACACACCAACACACGGCAACACACATCACAACAACACACGCCAACTCATGACAACACACGTCAACTTACGCCAACACACATCAAAAAACGCCAACACACGCCAATTCATGCCAACACCCGCCAACACACGCCAATACACATCAATATACGCCTACACACCCCAACACACACCAGCACACCCCAACACACACCAGCACACCCAGACACACACCAACACACACCAACTTACACCAACACACACTAACACACACCAGCACACGCCAGCTTGCCTGGACCTGA
>NW_004797564.1:921212-924508 GCF_000002075.1 Aplysia californica | reverse complement strand
TATTATATATATACGTGTTGTGTACAGTCACTGTTGTGCTTTGAACTCAGGAAAATAAGCATATATTATATTTGAAATACAAGTCTATCATGTTGTTTGTATATTATTGTGTCGGTTACTCTTGCTCAATACTATGAGTAATGTTTTATCTTATGGTGTTTGAGAGGTGTGCATTTTCGGTTATCTCCATGCTTTTCTTTTCGTTCCATCTGGAGTGTTCAAGGGTTGTCCATGCAGGTTTGATTCAGTCAATGCAGTTTTCAGCCTGGAGTTTCTTCTTTCTTGTGTCGGGGAACTTTTTGTTAGAGAGTTGATTTTGTCTTTTTTATGTTTTAACTGATATTATATTTGTGCTTCTCTTGGCTGTGATGATCAGCTGCGTAGAGTCCAGACACTGAAAGGAAACTCGTTTTGAATGTGAAGTGTGTCCGAGAATTCACATGAGGACGACTGTTCACGTTTTTGTCACTTCTGCTTAAATGCGTAGTAGGAGAAATAAAGGCAGTAGTAACTACTGAATCCAGTAGACTGCAGGTGGTGCAGACATGAATGTCTCTGGCTAGGCTGATGTGCTTGAATTATGTTACTGAGCGTTTCATAAATGACTTTTGCTCCAGGTGCTGTACTGTACATGTAGACTCTGACAAGGGTGGACCCAGCTCTGCTCTTTGTTGAGGAAGTATGTGTGTGTGGTCAAGTCTTGAGGGATAACAGAGTGTAGTTTAATTAGAAGATAGTTTCCTGTCCGAATTTCTGTCATTATATCTGTGATTGTTGGTGTGTTGGTGGGTCAGTATATTCGTTTGTGTTCAAACTTCTGTCGTATCTGTGGTTGTTGGTGTGTTGGTGCGTCAGTACGTTCGTTTGAGTAAAAGGGTTCTGGCTGCATGTGTGTTGGTTTCTGCTGGGTGTAGCTTGTCAAGCAGCGTCTGATTCCTGGAGAAATGTGAGGAGATCTTAATGTCTTTTATGTGCACTCATGTGATAATATAGAATTGTTTTAATATGGCAGAAATGGCAAATTATACATATATATTTATATATATATGTTTTATATTGGTGTACAATTCCTGATTTTGAAAGAGAAAAAAGGACTGAGCTGGACTTTAAAAAGAAAGCAAAGGATAAGAATTTTAAAGGACATGGGTATATGCTGGTGGCTACTGTAAGTAAATAAAGACCTATTCTCAACGTAGGTGTGCGATCGTAATGTGCTAAGAGTGCACAAAGTTTTTAGAGTATCTGATGGTTGCAGAGAGTGGAGGTGCTCTGCAGTGCGGTACGCTTGTGCTCCATTCTGTCTCAGATGCCCTTTATTATATTAACCCTATCCGTACGTTTTGTTTTACTATCGTATCCATACGATGTGGGGAACTCTGTGCCACCACTTTCCAAAGAGGAAATTTACTCGTTAATCCGATCTGTACGCTTTGCATAGCAGTCTGTCAAAAGGATTTTTCGAGAAATTTTTATACTGAAAGTTTCTTGAAAGAGATATTCGCTCTAGAAGTATTCTAAAATGTGAAGACCATAGGCGTACAGATAGGGTTAATTTGTTTTTGATGTATACCACCTTTGTAAAGTTCAACTCTCCATTAGAGTGGCAAGGATAACTTGAGAAGAAATGTCTGTAGAACTTTATTTTGGAGCTAGATTGCGATGGACATTTATGTGATTGGCGCTCATATGACTTTATGCAGTTGCGAGCGCCGTAAAACCTCTACTAAAACAAGGACATTTACGTGTCCTGTAGGAACTTTTCATCAGTTGTTTCGTCTGAATCGATGCATAATAATAAGCAGGTTCTAGACATGATGTCGACGCAGCTTTCAGTACTGAGTTGCAGCATGTATATGAAAGGGATTCTCGGAAGAGAATTGTTTTTGTAAGATTCTCTTGTCTTGCATAATGAGTGAACTTGTGCTCAGTCTCCTCTCAAACAGGAACTTCCTCCAACTATTTGACTTTTGCAGCAGTTTTATACGATTGGTCAGTGGTTTCGTTTTTGTATCTGTTGGCATTTTTAGCGGCCTTTTGGGGTGTTTTAAGGTCCTGAGAACATGACTGCTGATACTCAGTGCTAATTGCATGTTTGCCCAGATTTGCTCAAGTTTCACTACAAAGTACAGCGTACTGGCTTTGAAGAGGTTTTGAGATTTGTGTCGCGACGTGGTGGAATCAGACGCTCGTCAATTTTTGGGCCTATAGACTTATTAATATCTTGGATCTTCCTAAAGGGTATTCTTATGTCTTGAATTTAGCGGAAAAATATCCATTCATCTTCAATAGAAAACAAAATATTTACGATTGAAGGAGGTGGGTATGAGAGGTAAATTTAGCGAGAAAATGGCCACCAAAGTTTGGCGACTTGCAAAGCTTGGGTGTCCTTAGAAACTGAAAACGTACATTTTTTTGCCTTTGATGAACGTTTTTCTGTAAAATGCACGAAAAATCCATTTTTAAAAGGACATTAAAGGTGTTTAGCCAAAAAAAAAAGAACATTCGAAGAAAAAAACTGTCCAACATCCAGAAGAATACTGGTTTCTTTGATTTTATAGTTTTGACAATGGCCTGATTTCACCACGCTGCCTCACATTTAGATGTTACTTCAAAACAGTGGGCAGAATTCCAGCATTAGAGCAATAGACTTAGGTGTATATATATAGATTTTGCAGCGTAGTCATCACTGCCTCTTTCGGTCATTATATCATTGTTTTTTATGGCTTTAGTCACCACAAGCAAGGCAAAGGGTTCCTCATCTCTTTGAGCTGGTGTGTAGTTAGGCTGTGGTGTGTAATTAGGCTGTAGCATGACACACATATACTTTTGTCCGACATGTAATTTGAACAAAGCCTCGTAGAGGTGTTCAGACCACTCCCAACTTCTAACAAATGTGCCGTCTCTCATGAGAGCAGTATGCTTTTTGTACTAGGATATTTTATATAATGCACTTGAAAAGACTGTTTTTTGTGAAGATGAGGTGAATTAAAATTTTGATTTGATTGCAGTGAAAGTTTCGTGTATTTTACCAAAAAAATTTTGTCTAGCAGTTGGTCGTTACCAAAAGGTTATCCCAAGGAAAAGATGAATTTGTGAATACAGTGGTATATGTCCATGATGGATGCTCATTGTTGAGGAGAAAATCGGGTGTCTTAGACCACAGGTGGGTGTCTTGGACAGTGTCAATGTCACATTTTTTTCAATGTAAGAGAGGAAGTGGGCAGTGGTCATTTGTTCAGGTGATTGTCTTGGACAGGTGGTCATAAGGGTGAGATGGACTGTATTTTTAACTTTAT
>NW_004797564.1:893712-916212 GCF_000002075.1 Aplysia californica | reverse complement strand
AGTGATTGGTTGTTTGGTTTTTTTTGTTTGTTTGTTTTTGGGGTTTTTTGTTTTGTTTTTGTTTTTAGGGAGTTATCTCAAGGGAGGCCATGTGGGTAATGTCCCCAGTTTTTTTCCCTCCATATAGAATCTAATCTGTGGCCTTCAGGTGCTGGGCAAGGCATAAGTTCTATCTCATTGGTGGCCCTCCACTCACTCATCATTAGCCTTTCACCACAGCGGAGTACCTCAAACAAGACTACCATACTTACCTCGATTGTTCAGGTCAAAATGATTATAAATAGCTATTGTTGCCTGTGAATCCGATGCTTTCTTGACAAACCTTGTTTCCTGCATGTGCTGGATATATGTGAAGGGAGGTGGTGGAAGCTTTCCAATTGTACAGTTTGAATAGATATATTCTACTTTAGTCTGTGTAACATTGCTCCTTTTGGTTTTTTTGAAAGATTCTCCGGAGTGATTGAGAGTGTCAGTGCCTTAATTAGCATGATTGCAATTTTTACATTTGTTCATGATTGTGATTTTTATTTCGCTTGTCTGTATCGCTGTGAGCTCATTTTGTTGCAACGTGTGAGATATATATAGGGAATGTGTTGAAGATTTTTTCCTCGAGATGGTCTGCCTTTTTCCAAGCAGGCTGCTCTTAGTAGTCTTCTGTGTTGCTGGGTTTTATGACTGAGTGATGTTCTTGAGCAATACATGTGAATTTCTCTTGATTCTCTATTTCTACAAATTTTATTTTGCGCCGGGCATACTTACAATGTGTCAAAAGTTACAGGAAATCTTGACAGTTGTGAAAAATTTTTATTCTGAGGGAAAAGCGTTATTTCAGCCTTGTTTTTCCTGTTCTTTGTTGAAGTAAAGTTTGACCCCCCTCACGAGACTCTATCCAAGTATAGACAATACCGGTTTCTGCCCGAGCTGTAGGGCTCCGTGGCTCTGTGGCGTTGTACGTTTCATGTCGTGTTAGTCGAACATCGTGTATAGCAAGATAGTTCACTCCTCTCTTTGAGCCCATTAAAAGAGTGTCCAAAAGATCGGTGGCGCCCTCTTAAAAAAACGCGGACTTTGTGATAGAGCTACCCTACCTGTGTGAAAAACAATAAAAGTGAAACTAGCAAACTGTGCTATTCCTATTATTTTTCTTGAGAAACGGAAGAGAGCTTCAAAACAAAGGCTGCAGCGCCATCTGAAGCAATCCGCGGACTTTCGCTGACACTTTTTTACTGAATGCTATTCTTCATGTTTTCCCAAAAGTCTTTTAAAAAAATTTGTCTGTTGTTGTTTTTTTCTTCCTCCTCCCCCTCCCCTCCTCCTCCTCCTCCTTGTTTCACTACCCCCCTCCTTCACACCTGTGGTCTGGAACCATGATTTGTATGTTGGATGTCTACTTCTTTTTCCCTACCCTGATTGTCGAAGAACACAAAATTCCTGTTACAAATCCCAAGGGGGGGGGGTGGGTTGTTGTTCCTCTTTATGCTGTGCTTTGCAACATTTCCCTTAACCCAAAATCTGCCTTATGCAAAGAAGTTTTCTGGTCCCGTAAAGTTCAAGTTCATGTTGTCAGGGTTTCACTGTACATACATATAGACACACCAAAACTCATGCAGAATGAAACAGTGACAAGCATATACTATATAGTATTATATTCTTAGTTGCAATATCCCAAGCTGTCAACAAGTTCACTTCTTTCGGCAACCTTACTCTGATGAAAGCTGCCTTCTGCTTTAACTGGTTAAGGGTATTATGCGGTGGTATCAGACTGACGAGAAAGAGGAGGAGGAGGGGGGGGTGGTCCTTTTTGTATAGATAGCATTTTTTTTCTTCTTTTTTTTTCTTCTTTTTTTTCTTTTCTTAAAAGACGAAAGCACCTCAAGAATGAGGCAGCCCTTAACCCCGGTTCCTCCAGCTCATGTGACAACCTAACGTCTGTTCAGTTAATGAAGCGGGCAAATCATGAGCTGCTTGTGGCAGGCAGTAGACGATGTGTTGAGATCAAGATGATTCATTATTTACCTTTTTTTTTCTTTCACCAATTCAAAAGCCGGTGTAAACTGATTTTTGTCCATTTATTCTGTTGTTGAATGATAAATGCAAATATTAATTGTTCACTCTAAGGACTCTTTGTGTGCCTGAGTGTATGTAGATGTATGTCTGTATGATGCTTTCGTAATAGCAAAAGGATTTCAAGTCTCTGTCAGCTCGTATATGGAGACTTTTCCTCTCCCTGCCCGTTTTTCCTACACTGTTGTGTTTTATCTTCCCCTGTGACGTTCCCACCTCCCTCCACTCAAAAAACTTTTGTCAGAATAATCGAATGTCGCACAAATTCCTTCTCAACAGAAAGCTCTGTGCCAGTGTTTGCGAACCTGGACCATATTGCCCACTAGTGGGTGGTTCCGTAATGTAGGACAGTGGGTGGGAGGGATCACACGTGTGGTGACAGTTATCATTTAAATCTCCGTTACAAAATGGATGAAGGTGGGCAGCACAAGAGTTTTAGCCTCTTAAAGTATTACCCCAGTCGACCTGATAGCTTTCTTAACCAATCTCAACCTCCTGGGCGGAATATATGATGAATACTTTTTTTTACTGTAGTGGACATGAGTGGTTGAATACTTGGTCAATGTATTTGTGTGGCTTCATAGTGAATTCAAGTGCTCGTCAAAATAGTGAAATTGAAGAAACTAACTTTTTTCCTCGCCCGTTAGGCAGTTTTTATCTTTTATCTTTTTTTTTTTTTGGGGGGGGCCTCAATACCTTTTAACTGAAAGTTCCAAGCTGTGCGCATATCATCTGTGCACTTATCAATCTTTTGCACAGAGATTTTGTTCAGAGTATGATGAAGATATGATAATGATAATAATAATAAATAGCTCATCTGTCAATGTCTGGCTGTGACCAATACATCTGAAGAGGAGAATATTTCTTCAGTGAAATAGAAAGAATTAGAAGAATTGAAGGTCAAGATGACTTGTGATCTCTGCTGTGGCCGATGAAACCGGTTCTGGCAGAGACAAGTTGGCCACATTTTGAACACATCATGATTTAGTATAACGTGTGGTTTCTGTATGTGCTAGCATGCATTATCTGACTTCTCATTGGTTATTCTTCTGAACCGATGTCCAAGTTTAGATAAGTATATAAAGGATAAAGGAGAGTTTATGAGTTCTGTCCAAAGTCGGATTAATAATAGTTTTTTGCTGCAAGTTGATGTTCTTTCAGAAAATGGCTTTTCGCATTATAACGGTTTTGTCATGCGCTCATCATTAGCCTTATAACATTCCTGCCATCACCAGGTACCCTTGGTACTAAAACTAAACATGTTTTCCCCAACTCGGTCAGTTCAGACTTCAGTTATTGTAAAAAAGGAGTTAATCGCTTGTGTGTGTCTCCCATCATCTGTTACATCGTGCCCTTAGAGTGACAGGCTTCTAGCTCCACGATGCATACTTTTGAGAAATGGGTTTTATTAATTGACACTCTTATAGTAGCTGAAATGTTTTTAACACCTTATTTGTTAAGCGTTACACTGAAGAAAAAAAATACAGTTTGGATAGTCCAGAGCCTTTGACACTGCAGGGTATCAGTGTCAGCAGTGTGTAACTCAGTTCTCACCAAAAAAAGTGGAATTAGAATCCTGATATTGTAAGGGCACGAGGTATATTTCCCCATATGGTTTTTAAAATTAACAGCAGAGGAATCTTTTTTATGTGCATCATGTATACAGCGTCCCTTGCTTCGTGAGCTGTGTGGCTGTATATCTTTCTCTTTTTCTAATCAAAGTTTCAAAGCTTTTGTCCATGTTGAAGTTGAACTGTTTTGCCTTAAGGAGGTGAGGTATTAACGAAGCTATGGCAGTGATGCTGGAGGGGGGGGGGGGGGGTTTCAGGTAAAATTTACAACAGTCTTAGTTCCTCTGCGTCAATGCTTTGGAATGTACACTCGTGCACAAGGCAGCCACTGAAGTCAAACGTTAGAAATGTATCATTTCACCTTCATGTGGCTGACAGGGAAGAAGAGAAGAAAAAGTGAATGTGGTCTTCAGTAATTGGATAATTTGAGATGTACTAATACGTCAAGGAAGAATGAGAGTGTCTTTGATGTTTGTGTTATGATTCTGTAAATCTTAATGATGAATATATAAACATTTTTGATTTGGGCAACTTGATGTTCAGTGCATGTTTCAAGCATGCATTTGTCCCAGAAGAAGGAAAACTCTGTTAAATAGCTTTTTCACCTTGCCAGTTATATAAGACTTTTCTTTATATAAATATATATATGAAAATTTTTTTTGATTCTCTTGAGATTGTTATTTGAAAGTAAACGCTTGGTGTTATATAAAGTATTGACCATAACCAAACTTCTTCTGTGTGCTGGAAGAAAAGGGGGTCAAGACGTAATCCCCAAATTTCACCACTTATTTTTTCAGACTTACTTCTATTTTTCTTTATGCACCTGAAAAAAATGACGGTACTGATTCTGTGGTGAAATAGTACACAGGTGTTGCCCCAAGCCTGAACAAAATTGTGTTTCAGTGGTCCAAATGATGACGATGACGATGATGATGTACGAGTTATGTTCAAGCTCTTGTTCTCTTCTTCATGTGACTCCCTCGTATTATGACTGTGTATAATAATGCATCTTATTTTGTCACCATTATCTTGTCACTTCTTTTTTTTGTATGTTTTACAGAAGAAAAAGAACTAAGACAGCCCATGTTTTGTTTGATAAGATTTATTACTGGATTGTTTTCATTCGTCAGCACTACTACTGTGTAAATAACCTGGTCAGAAATAAACAATTGTAGTGATTCAAACCTTTCTGACCACCTTTTTTTTTTGTGGGTGGATGTTCTCTGGAAAAAGTGTGTGTTTGAGTGTACAGTGTGAGCGGAGGTCCCTCTTCATTCTTGTTGAATAATTTGTTGGGTTTTTTTAAAATTAAAAATTTTTTTTTTCATTATCTATGGAGAAGGTTGGAGGGTGCCACATAGCGGGTGATTGGAGGGTGCTCTGGTGTGGTTTGCTCCTTCTTTCCCTATCAAACATCTTATCGTCTTTATCTCCCCTCCTTCTTTTTTGTGTTTGTTACTCTCTTGTAACACCTCTATTCTTCGGCACTTATATGACCTTATTGTGTTGCAAGTGCCGTAAAACTCTTACTTAAACTGAAACTGTTCTACTTTCCTTTTCTGGCTTGTGCACACTGATTGACGAGGTACTTTCAGTTATGTACACTGTCCAGCTTTTTTTATCCAATGCCAACGGTAGATTATCTCCCAATACCTGTTTGACCCAGTTTGATCCTTGTTTCTAGTAGTCGTAGTATAGGGTTTTACGCCGCTCGCAACTGCGTAAGGTCATATGAGCGCGTGATCCTTGTGAGGGTGGCGAGATTTTCCTTTATGGAGTGGAAAATCTATCATTTTGCTACGGTTAGATCAGAGAGTTTTACAGTAATACAATGTTACTGTAAACCCTCTGTGGTTAGATTCGATCCTCCAAAGTTGGACGTGTCTGACGTTTTTGGTCGCAATCTGATGCATTTGGGCAGTAGGCGGGTGCTTTGGTGTGGTGTGCTTCTTCTTTCCTTCAAACATGTATCGTCCTTATCTCCCCTTCTTTTTTATGTTTGTTACTCTCTTGTAACACCTCTAATCTTCTGGCCCTCAAATGTGAGGTGTGCTGACAAAATGAGTTACTTCTCGCAATCCAAGAACGGAGATATCGGCCGAAAATCACAACTGGAGTCAGATTTATAGATTTTCAATTGACGCCATTTTGTTCAAGTCTACCGTGTCTTTTATTATTACATACTTACAAATTGTACAAACTCCACCTGTAAAGTTGATGTATAAATTTCTGTTATGCTAAAATCCGAGAAGTAACTAATTTTGTCAGCACACCTCATATATGACCTTATGCTGTTGCGAGCGCCGTAAAACCTCTACTAGAACTAAAATCTGATGCATTAGTTGAAAATTTTTTTTTTTAGTAGGTGTTTTTACACCCCCCTAGGCACAATTTAGATCGTTTCGGAGGCGGCCAACCTGGGCTGAGTGAAAGGGGATACAACATCCCAACAGAAAGATCAAGATACTCTGTAAAAGTTACTCCCTGCACGGGAATCAAACTTGAGTCTCTAGCATGTGACAGCGAAGTGCCTATAAGCGCAACAGTTTAGCTCCTCCAGGGGCTCTCATGGCCTTGAAGTTACGGTGTTCTCTCATTTTATAGGTCAGGGGTTCGCAACCTGACAGTGATGGAAAATTTGTGTCTCTCATAATATTTTCTCTGTTCACTTCCTTTCCTGCTCTCTAGCAATGTTCTATCGCCTGCTTTTGTCTCCACTTTCTGCCCCCCTCCCCCCTTTTTCCCCCCTCCTCTGGACTCCAGACTCTTTTTGCAGCCTGTCTACTGCTACTCCTTGGCTCCTTCTTACTGCTGTCTTTTAGCCAGACCCCTAATCAGATGGTAACACCTAGCGTTCTCGGATAAGGGCAAAAAAAAACTCGGAGGTCTCGTGTCCAAGTTATGCACATTAATGATCCCTCGGTGGTCGAAAATTGACAAGAGTAGCTTTGGTCGCCACCCGCGCAAAATTCAAAATTCCTGCGAACTGAAAAAGTTTTATATGTACGCCCCCTAATGCAGTTGCGAGCGCTGTAAAACAGTTACAAAGAAAAAAAAAAGTTTTGCTCCATACATCATTTGCGAGGTGTGCTGACAAAACTAGTTACTTCTCGGATTTTAGCCTTACAGAAATTGATACATCAACTTTATAAGTGGAGTTTGTACAATTTGTAAGTATGGAATAATAAAAGACACGGTAGACTTGAACAAAAGGGCGTCAATTGAAAATCTATAAATCTGACTCCAGTTGTGATTTTCGGCCAATATTTCTGTTCTTGGATTGCGAGAAGTAACTCATTTTGTTAGCACAGCTCACATTTCTCCCAGGACTACCAGGCAGAAGAAGTAAAATTTGTGAGGCAGCGTGGCGGAATCAGGCTCTCGTCAATTTTTAGGCATGTAGAGTTATTGGTATCATCTTAAAGCTTGGTCACTTGTCTTTATTTGGATGAAAAAATATCCATTTATCTTGAAGACGAGTTGAGATATTTGCGATAGAAGGAGGTGGGGGTCACTTGTTTTCAGAGGTAAAATTAGTGAGAAAATGGCCGCCAAAGATTACTTATTTCCTTAGCTTAAGAGTCCGTGGTAACTGAAAATTTACATTTTTTGTGCCTTTAATCGTTTTTCTGAAAAATCCAAACAGAAATGAGTTCTTAAATGGGCATGAAAGGTGTTGAGCCAAAAAACAAAAATTTGAAAAAAATTCACAAACCTGTGGAAAAAGGCAAGTTTCTTCACTTAGATTATTTTGACGAGAGCCTGATTCCACCACGCTGCCTCACATTTGTTGTGTAGCTCTCTCATAATCTCCATTGTATAAGGGTAAGGAAAAACATCCACAAAGAAAGGTGCAGAGAAGGGAGAAGGGTACTGAACTTTTTTTTAATGCAGAACATTTGTACAGGATTCATGAACAAAAGATCCATAACATAAAATTGTGCAAATGCAAGCCGAGAAAATGGAGAGAAAGCCAGCAGCATGTAGTCAGTCAGCTGTTCAGATGTAACAGTCCCAGAACCATGGGAGTTCTTTTTACTGCAGTTTCTTAACCCTATCCATACGTCGTGTTTTACTATCGTATCAATATGATGTGGGGAACTCTGTGCCACCACTTTCCAAAAAGGTAATTTACTCGTTAATCTGATCTGCACGCTTTGCGTAGCAGTCTGTCAAAATTGTTTTTTGAGAAATACTGAAAGTTTCAAAGAGATCTTGGCACCAGAAGTATTCTAAAATGTGAAGAATACAACCCCTGGGGTACAAAATGACCCCAGGCATGCGGATAGGGTTAATCTGTGCGATCAGTTGAATGTATTCGAGAAACATTTGGTCGAAAATCAAAAACTAAATATTGAAAAAAATATGATTCTTAAAATATATTTAGGTATAATTTCTAAAAAAAATATCTCTGTCTTTAATTTGCTTTCTGTGCTTGGAACAACAACAAAGTTAACTTTCCAAATTCTGTTTTAATTCAATTCACATCATTTATTGACTCATTCATTAACTTTGCCGAGTACTCACACATTTAGAAACTGAGTGAAATGTACTGAAAATAAGGGTGCATTCATTAGTTTTAGTTAATATTACTGATATTTTGGCATTGATTGGTTCGGACCCCATCTCAAATTCAACCCTACTTGTAAACATTGGCATTTTACTCACACACAAGTTTAACTCTATCCGTATCTCGTGTTTTACTATCGTATCCATACGATGTGGGGAACTCTGTGCCACCACTTTCCAAAGAGGAAATTTACTCATTAATCCGATCCGTTTGCTTTGTATAGCAGTCTGTCAAAATGATTTTTTGAGAAATACTGAAAGTTTCAAAGAGATCTTCGCACTAGAAGTATTCTAAAATGTGAAGAATACAACCCTGGGGTGTACAAAATGACCGCAAGGCGTACGGATAGCATTAAATAACTGGGGTTCACTGTGCATGTAAAGTTTGGTCGTATCACAGGTTTCCAAACCATTGTTGCAGTTATTCTTAAATTCAACAAATTATTGCAAAAAGAGATCACAAAAACATTCCACACCAGACGTTCCAGAGTCCCGTTAGTAACCAAATTCTCATTAGGAGAAAAATCAAGTTGTTCCCAATAATGAGTCGTTACAGCCACTCTGGGTGCACTCAGAAGCTCTCTGGACCCAGTCACGCCAAAGTTTTTCCAGAACAACTTGTTATCATGATCGGCTTGTTTAAGATGTCCACAAAATAAGCCTCTGCAGTTCGAAAAAGAAGAGATGCTGTAGAGTTGTCTTTTCGTGTTTTTTTAAAATCACATCGGCTCTGCTGTTTTTCAGATCTGAGGAGAAAGATGGCAATATACAAAATGTTTGAAAGGTTTTGAGAGGTTTCTTTCAATACTTTGTTCACTGATCATTTTATACATTTAACACTTCTTTCAATACTATTACCATCGAGTCCTGCCAGCATTTCATAGAATAACAGTATAAAATGGTTTGGCCACCTGTTACGTATGTCACCTGGCCAGCCAGCCTCGAGAGCCAATAACACCAAACACTCAGAAACGCTGAGAAATTTTAATATCCCAACTGAAAGAGCTGTGGAGCTGGCCTACCATAGAAAACTGCATCTCTCCTCGACGCTTAACGGCAACAGAGGATGAAAAAGTAAAAGTTAGTAAAAAGTAAGTTTAAACTGTAGGGTTAAATAAGAGCCTAGAGATGAAACCTGAATTTCACATCCATCTCTGATAGGACCAGGCCAAATGGGTGAAGAGCCTAAAAAAAATTCAACATATACATTCCCCAACTTGGATGAACTGTACATAACAGCTTGCATGAAAAAAATTATTTCTATTTTTTTAAAAAGACAACAAACATCCCTTGTTCCCGCAAATAAAAACATCAGTCAGAAGTAAAAGACCTAGGCTTCTGATATCTGTAACATAGAAAGATACAGAAGGTCATTTTTACCATATCATCCATCAAAATTCTTCCATCTTCACCATCTTGTATAATTATTCATATGACCTTAGAGCGTGCATGAGAATAACATGGAGTATGTATCTAGCTTAAGATTTTAATGGTTCATATAGCTGCTCATTTATATTATGCATGTGACTGTAAGCCTGCGTGTGTGTGCATGTTTGTGTGTTTGTGTGTGTGTGTGTGTGTGTGTGTGTGTGTGTGTGTGTGTGTGTGTGTGTGTGTGTGTGTGTGTGTGTGTGTGTGTGTGTGTGTGTCAGGATCTGGACAATAAAGACGTATCTTATCTTATCTGGTGCGAAAAGTCCCCAAAACAAACCAAACTTAGAACACTCCTTTGAGCATTCATACCAGAACCCGCAGTCTCCATAATAGTCCAGTGTGTCACTAACTGAGCTAATTGTTTAGCTTTCTGCTTTGGATCGAGCCATTTCACTCTAGAAAAGTTAGTTTTAGTAGGAGTTTTACAGCACTTGCAACACAAAACGGTCATATAAGTGCCGAAGATTAGAGGTGTTACAAGAGAGTAACAACACAAAAAAGAGGAGGGGAGACAGAGAGATAGATTTTTGTATAGGAAAAAAGGAGCAAACCACACCAGAACACCTGCCAACCACCTACTAGAAAAGTGAAGAGGAGTGTGATGACTAAAACTTTCAGCATAGAGGGATAAAATAATGAAAATCATTGACTGGGCTTGTCACAACAGAACTTTTCCCTTCAAATATCAGATCGGCTAGGCTCATTTTGGTGTCACTGCCACAGACAAGAACTTTTAACATGAAATAAGAACTGCCCACAAAAAAATATTTTTATGAAACACAGTCTAATCTCTCTAGCAGCCACCTGTCTAAGACAATCACCTGTACAAACGGCAATATCCCATTTCCCCCTTTGTGTTTCATTATATGTGAAGGGTGCTGACAAAATGAGTTACTTCTCGGATTTGAGACGTATGAAAATAGATACGTCACACTTATAGGTGAAGTTTTTACAATTTATAAGTATGAAATAATGAAAGGCTTATTATACTAAAGAATATGGCATCTGTAAAAAATCTACAATTTTGACCCTAGTGTCGATTTTTGGCCAATATCTCTGTTTGTGGATTTTGAGAAGTAACTAATTTTGTCAACACACCTCGCATATTATAATGACACTGTCCGAGACATCCACCTGTCTAAGACATCCACCTTGTCTAAAACATCCACCTGTCTAAAACATCCACCTGGTCTAAAACATCCACCTATAAAAAAAACCAACCTGTCTAAAACATCCACCTTGTCTAAAACATCCACCTGTCTAAGACATCCACCTGTCTAAAACATCCACCTTGTCTAAAACATCCACCTGTCGAAAACATCCACCTGTCGAAAACATCCACCAGTCGAAAACATCCACCAGTCTAAAACATCCACCTGTCTAAGACAACCACTTATCTCCTCAACAAAGCGTGGCCATCTAGACAATTTTGACTGTACTTTAATTTCCCCGAGGCACTGTCGGATTACCTGAGAGATGACGATGAGATCACAGGCACAAGACACATCTCAGGAACTGGGAATAAAAGATTTTTGTCAGTGTCAGGTCAAGCTGCGACTAAAATGGTTGGGGTTTTTTTCTAAACAATCACAAGCAAACGTCAACAAAAAGATAGGCCCTACCCAAAAAAATATAAAAATTGACAAAATTGCTTTTCAAACTTCTTTTTAGTAAAAGTTTGGTCTTCCTTGATTTGACAAACTGTGTAAGTCATACATTGTATCAGGAAAACGAAAGTACAGTAAAACTCACTTGACATAAACTCCCTAAGCACAAACTTCTCGTGTGCACATTTCACCAATTTCTCATTGTATATATAACCATTTTCTCATTGTATATATAATTTAGAGCATGAGCTTACATCATCGTATCCCATTGAGCAGGTTCCTGTCTCGCCCCCACCATGTGCCATGCAATCTCTTTTCCTGAAAGCATCTGGGAGACAAACGAGAAAGAGAAGAAAGAAAATACAATTTTCATCCATCTCGAGGGGAATTTTAGGTACAGTGAGAGGTACATCACATACATATATTACTTACAAGTTTACGTCCGCACATAATTACATGCGTCACGACGCAATGGTATCAGGCACTCGTCAATTTTTGGGCATATGAAGTTATTGGTGTCATCTTTGCGGTTGTTCTTTTGCCTTGTTTTCGATGAAAAAATATCCATTTATCTTAAATAGAAGCCGAGATATTTGTGATTGAAGGAGGAGGGTCGTCTGGTTTCACTTTCAGAGGTAAAATTAGTGAGAAAATTGCTGTCAAAGTATGGTGACTTCCGTAGCTTGAGAGTTCATTGAGAGTGAAATTATATACTTTTTGTGCTTTTAAACGATTTTCAGTAAAATCGAAACATAAATGTGTTTTTGAAAGGACATGAAAGGGGTTGAGCCAAAAGACAAAAATTTGATATAAATTACCAGACATATGGGAAAATCTCAGTTTCTTCAATTTCACTATTTTGACGAGCGCCTGATTTCACCACGATGCTTCACATATACATGTATATATCATATATCACTGTACAGAGTATACAGACCCCTTTGCTTGTTGCCACAGCCTAGCCGCCTTGGTTTTTTTTTTAAACCACAGTCAATGAGTCCTGCTCAAGGACACACCCCAGGGACCATCCGCCTAAATGCTGTGCTTCTGACATTCCTTGACATTTTATAAGATAAGATAAGATAATACTTTATTATCCCAGAGGGAAATTTTTCTTGGCTGTACAGGACCGTAAAAACACAGGCAGGTGTACATGAAAAATTTTAATTATAATGTATTACTCTCATTGAAATTCAATATCTGATCTCATCCGTCTCAGTATTTGGGGACTCGGATGGTTCCAGCTCCCATATAAGATATAAAAGAAGTTTTTTTACCATCTAGTATAAGGCCATAGTCAGAACAAACATAAATGTGTATTGCTCTTTAGAGTATGTATCTCTATATAACTCCAAAGGTCTTGTAATTAAATTCATGCATGTGATTGAATCACGCATCTGATGTGATATGTACACTTTGTCAGCTTTACTTCTTTTTTCATATTGAATTTTAACCAATTTCCAGTTTGTGACTCTGCCCGTTTTTCCTGTGGACTCCTCATGTCACATTCCCCACTTGTGTGCTTAACACGTAGGTGTACCTGTGTATGCTCGGAGGCGCACGGAGAGAGCCACAAAATCGTCGAAGGCGATAATACATCGTCCTCCAGGGGGGACGACTCTTGAGTAGCGTTTCAGAATGGTCTCCAGCGTTTGTGGCTCAATCTGGTAACCTGGTGAGAGAATATTGTAAAAAAAAGAATAAATCAAAGACTGAAATTTAGCCTAAAGAACATTTCCATGTCAGACATATAAGGTGAAAAACCTTCACATTTATTGTTTCAAACAAACAAAGCCTTATCAGCAAGTGAAACTCTGTGTTACATTAAATATGTTTTAGACAATAATGTCTCAATTTTCAAGAAAAATGAAAGAAAACAAAAACAGATAGATAAGAATCAGCACCAGGTGATTTTATGGACAAGGCTGTTTATGTTTCAGAGACATTTGTGGTTGTAAGACAAAGCCAGTGATCAGTAAAGCCCACAGTGAACAAAATAAGACGCTAAGCATTAACCCTATCCGTACACCCTGAGGTCATTTTGTACCCCCGGGGATGTATTCTTCACATTTTAGAATACTTCTAGTACGAAGATCTCTTTGAAACTTTCAGTATTTCTCAAAAAATGATTTTGACAGACTGCTATGCTAAGCGCACGGATCGGATTAATGAGTAAATTTCCTCCTTGGAAAGTGGTGGCACAGAGTTCCCCACGTCGTATGGATACGATAGTAAAACACGACCTACGGATAGTGTTAAACTGTTGACATAACAAACTCTTGTGTAGAGGCAGACATGAAGCATTTCATCATTAGCTGAGGCAGAAAAAGAGGTCAGCTTCACATTTACCAAGAATCCTCTTGTTATTTTAGTACATTGTAGTTCTATTGTTCACGTAA
The DNA here is from genome assembly GCF_000002075.1 of Aplysia californica. Classification (NCBI taxonomy): domain Eukaryota; kingdom Metazoa; phylum Mollusca; class Gastropoda; order Aplysiida; family Aplysiidae; genus Aplysia; species Aplysia californica. The sequence goes on along the minus strand of NW_004797564.1, from coordinate 902,568 downwards.
AAATACATCAGAGGACAAAGTTAATTCTTAGAGGTCAGCACGACTACTGATCTTTCTCCAGTGAAGAGTTGAAAAAGGGCTGCTTCGGAATGAATGGATGAACCCAATACAACACTCATCACTTAGAGCCATCATGTGGATATTGTGTCCTGGGCACTCTGGAGTGAAGGGCAGTGAGGAGGCTGACAGGCTGGCAGGCAGTGCCGTGGTTGATGGTGGGGTGAAATTTGACAAATGAGAAATGTTGAAGACCCAGGAGGAAAAGTGGCACGATGGGGAAGACAGGGAGACAGCAGAACACCACGCAATCGTCTGGAAGCGGGAAATGGGGATAGAGAGGGGAAAAGGAAGAAAGAAACGATTATCAGGAAAGAGAAGACGTCGCCATAATCAAACAGCCACTGGAACAATTATTATGGATACCTTGCGGGCTTTGGTGCTGAGAGGAACTGAGCACTTATGGACCTGTCCGGTGTGCAATGACGTTGTTGCCCAGGACAGGTAAAACAGGTAAACTGATCATAAATCTTGCCTACAGTGCAACTGTGCCTTGTCCTCATACTCATATATCAAATCTTTCTTCTTTTATGAAAATTTTGGTGGGTAATACATGCTTGTAGTTTGAAATCTTTCTTTTTAATACTGAAAATGCTAACAAACATATATACATATTTCGAATTAAACTTTCTGCTACAAAGATCGTAATAAGCTTAGAGCGAGTAAGAGTTACCATGTTCAATTAAATAACTTTTAAAGTTTTTGTTGTTGTTTCTTTTTCATTTTCAAACTGTACCCTGGAGACACATTGTAATCGTAGATGGTTTACACCCCAACCAACACAGTTTAGATCATTTAGGAGGTGGGCTTCTTCAACCTTACCTACATCTCAGCGGACAGATGGAGATTGGAGATACTCAATAAAAAAAATCTCCCCATATGAGAATCAAATGTGGTCTTTTTGGCTGTTTATTGGGCAATCTGGCGCGTTGGTCAATAACAGGAAGTTAGGCCTAACCTATTGTATTATTTGGCGCAAGTGGGTGAAGCAGAGTGAGTGAGTAAATGTGAGACGAGTTCAGTCTCAGTTCAGTTGTATTGTTTGGCGCAAGTGTATAAAGCAGAGAGAGAGAGAGTGAGTAAGTGTGAGACGGGGCAGTCTGGATTACAGCAGGGTAGAGGTGTTCTATGGTCAGCTTAGGTAATAATAAAGTGTGTAAGGTACATGGAGCTTGTTGTCGAGCAGGGTTATGCACTATAAAAAAGCTATTTATTATTATTATTAAGCTTATTATTATTATTATTATTATTATTATTATTATTATTATTATTATTATTATTATCATTACAAAGGGATGAAATTGTCCAATACCAAAGAGCTGTTTGATGACTCTGATCAGCTCTGCGGCATCAATGAAACCTGACCGGTCAAAGTCGTGCTGGCAGAAAACATTGTACCAAGCAACCAGGCATTGCTGTAGTTCCAAGAACTCTGCCCACTGCATAAAACCATCTTGAGATCGCTGGAAAACTTTGAAGGAAAAACAAGCGATGTCTCTGTTGGTTCTCACAAAGTACTAACTATCTGATCAAAAGTCTAAAACAGGGAAAGTAATATAATGTCAACAGGTGAAATGAAGACAATACACAGTACAAAAATATATGTGAGGCATCGTGGTAAATCAGGTGCTCGTCAAAATAATAGAATCAAAGAAACCGACAATTTTCCTCCAGTTTGTCAATTTTTATCAAATTTTTGTTTTTGGCTCAACACTTTTGATGTCAACATAAACCACATTTCTGTGTGAATTGTACTCAAAAACTTTGATGTTTGAGGGATATCTTACAAAGATAAAGAAGAAAAAAAACCCGGACCACAGGCACAGTTCGAGGGATGCATGATTCCGAGTCTTCTATGTTCACTTATCCGTGTTAAACTGTATTTGTGTCACGACGCGGTGGAGTCAGGCACTCATCAATTTTTGGGCATGTGGAGTTATTGGTATCACCTGAAAGCTTATTTATTTGCCTAGCTTTCAATAAAAAAAATAATATAAATACCCATCTATCTTGAATAGAAGAAGATATTTGCGATTGAAGGAGATGATGTCGCCTGGTTTCAGTGGTGAAATTAGCAGGAAAATGGCCGCCAAAGTTTGGCAACTTCAATAGCTAAAGAGAACTTAACTGAAAAATGACATATTTTGTTCCTTTCGTTAACATTTTTCTGTAAAATTCACCCGAAAAAGTGATTTTATTTGCACAAAGAAGGGGTTGAGCCAAAAAACAAAAATTCGATAAAAATTGCAAAAACTGGCGAAAAAAACACCTGTTTCTCAGATTTCATTCGTCTGAGGAGCGCCCGATTTCACTATGATGCCTCACACTTTTCATTTCCTAGACATCATTCCCAGTCATCAGCAGAAGGACAATGAGTCACAGGCTCAAGGAAAAGGATACATCCAACATGGCAATCATGATGCTGGAAAAAAAAGAAATAACATAAAAATTTTTGTGAGATTTTCATAATAAATTGATAGAACTATAAACAATATTAATCTCAAAGGTTCATCTATGTAGGCTAGTATATTGATAAAGACATGGACCTATACAGTATGACAAAAGTAATGAGTATATTCTAATTTTGTAATGTTGATCTACATGGAAGAAGACAACTACATATTGCGACCTCAGTGCTTTCTTGTCGTATCTTCACTTTTTTTAACAATGAAAATGTGACTTCCTTCCTAAGATGACTCTTTGTAATGAACTGTTTTTACTGTTAGTAAAAATGGAGATACCACAAGAAAGCATTGAGGTCGCGAAATGTGAGTCGTGCTGACAAAATGAGTAACTACTCGGATTTTAGCTTGATGGAAATTGATACTTCAAATTAAATTTACAGGTTGTATTTTTACAATTTATTAGTATAAAATGATAAAAGACATGTTAGATTTGAAAATGGTAACATTGGTTTAGAATGAACAAATATGACTCTTGTGTTGGTGTTTTTCTCATTTCTCCATTCATGGATTGCGAGAAACAACTCATTTTGTCAACACACCTCACAATCAATGTACTTGTGTCACAAGCATCCATGCACACACACATACATAGACACACAAACACATACACATACACACACACACACACAAACACTCACACATACACACATACACAAACACACACACACACACACACACACACACACAAACACACACATAGACACACACACACACACAAACACACATACCCATAAACACACACACACATACAAACACACATACACACACACAAACTCACATGTACACACACACAAACACACATACATACACAAACACACACACACACAGACACACACAAACACACACACACAAACACATACACACACACAAACACACACACACAAACACATACACACACACACAAACACACACACACATACACACACAAACACACATACACACACCAGCACAAAACAAGTAAAACAGAGAGATTATGTCCAGAGGGGTGGGGGTGACCTAATAATGAAACTGTCAGGATACCTTTACAATCTGCAGTATTCCATACATTGACTCACCTACACATTTCTCTGCTCCAGTTCACTGAAAAAAATTAAAAAATAAAATGTTTATTGTACAGCAGAAATTTGTTTCTTTCCTACTACAACTGTTATTCATAATTCTTGACTTTAATGGATAAGAAAGAGGGTTACAGGGTTGGTATCACAAGGGGACATTTTTTAGACCATAACAAGTGTGTAGCCTGCATAATATTATTATCAAAAATATTTTGTAACTACGCGGCTGATTCATATAGTTGAATATTGGGTAAATTTATACAATAATTCCCGTCTCATACGGGGTGTTATTTTGTAGGGTTTTTTGGGATTTTTTAGGGCCCTGAACACGATTTGGGCATTAAAAAACGTCGCAAATGATTGTTTCAGGGGGTGGGTGGTTGGCGGGAGCTCTGGTGTGGTTTGCTTCTTCTTTCCTATCAAACGTCTATTGTCTTTATCTCCCCTCCTCTTCTTTTTTGTGTTTGTTACTCTCTTTTAACACCTCTAATCTTCGGCACTTATATGACCTTATTGTGCTGCAAGAGCCGAAAAACACTTATTAAAACTAAAACTTATTTCAGGGGACACCCCCCCCCCCCAACCAATGACTATAAAAGCGTGCATAAACAAAAAAAAAAGCCAAACCAGCATGGATAGCAGCCATGAGACGGGAGTGATTCTATAAAAATACCGAATATCGTTTAGCAGGTCAAACAAATCTGTATGTCATTATGCCTAACCTCTATCAAGAAAATCTCGTCTTTAAACTATTCTTTATAAATCACTGGATAGCGTTAGTCAAAATAACCAGATAACAAAAGCTCCAGCACAAAATCTACCCTGTTTAACCCTATCCGTACGCCCTGGGGTCATTTTGTACCCCCTGAGTTGTATTCTTTTCATTTTAGTAAACTTCTAGTGCGAAGATCTCTTTGAAACTTTCAGTATTTCTCAAAAAATCATTTGGACAGACTGCTATACAAAGCGTACGGATTGGATTAGCAAGTGAATTTCCTCTTCGGAAAGTAGTGGCAGAGAGTTCCCCACATCGTATGGATACGGTAGTAGAACACGACGTACGGAAAGGTTTAATGATTTAACAAAATAGGAAACTATCCACATTGTCAAATTTGTGTGAACATTACGTCTGTAGAAGTTCCGGATGCTGGGTGTATTGTTGAGAACGTTCATCAGATCCTCCGCCTGGATCGCACCTCTCAACTGCAACAAAGAAAATAGGTTAGTTTTAGTAGAGGTTTTACGGTGCTCACAACAGCATAAGGTCATATGAGCGCCACGGGGGGGATGTCAACAGAGAAGTCCTTACAGGGAATCAGACTTACTCTGTTCACCTCTCTAGTTTCAAGAGCACAAAGTCTGCTTCAACTATCAAGGCACCCCGGAAATAGCGGGTCACAAGAGTGTGACAAACATACAAAATAAGTAGAAGAAATATGGCGAAAGTAAGGGTTAGGAAAGATAAAGTAGCAGTTCCCTGTTGCAGTTCAGGCACCGTTAGGAGGATGACATTGATGAACCAGCCCATTTACAATAACAATTTGACTGTGCATAAGAACATGGTTTATGTTCCCCTTTGGGAATGGCCTAAAGACACTTCAGTCAGTAGCACCGCCCTAGGGGGAAGAAAGAAAATTAAAAACCTGACTTTTTCAAGTGCATAATAAAGCTCTCAGTATATTTCTGGTGGTGCTGCAAGGCAGAGCCAGTCTGAATATCTGTTATTGTTATTGTGTTTTAAATTCCTCCTGCCTCTCCCCAAACCCCACGTTCTCACACCGCTTATGTTTATGCCATTTATAGGCATCGGTAGTAAAGGAAAACATAAACTTGTTCCTGGTATATCTTCTTCCACAGCAGACAATAAATTCTTTGCTTTAATATGCAAAATCTTTACTCATGTTTCACTAGACAGAAAGACTGAGCGAGGAAATGTGAGAGGCAAAAGTTCAAATACGTTTGGTGGATGATAAAGGCTAGCAGAGAAAACTGTACACAAACTGGCAGTAGGCAACGGGAAGCCACTGCTGTAATATCCCAAGAACAATCATGGAAAAGAACATTCAAATATGTAGGATAGAAAAATAGACATTTGAAAGAAGTGGAAAAAAAACCCCATAGTTATTATATACTGTATGGAAGAAAATCAAAATGATTTATTTCTCTTCATGGAAAAGTTCTAAATTAGATGTTGTTAGATTCTGTTAATCTCATTACAAACATCCCTAACTTCCAAAAAACAAGAGTGAGCAGGAGGAATTTACCACTGTTTGTTTCTTTACCCATCAAAATGATCATTTCATCGATTCTTTAGATTCCAAACAGTTTTCATTTAAGTTGGAGGAAAACACATCCGGGGAAATCAGAACCAGAAAATGTTTGGAAAAGGCTAGAAGACAAAAAGAAACAAGAGTAACAGAAAATAGTCAAACCAGCCACATCCTCCAACCACCTGCCTCACACGACGTGCACAGCTGCCTGCTTGGTTTACAGACCAGCTGGTCACTTGAGGATGCCGTTGAGTAAGACACCTTCACCCTAGCTCAAAAACAGGGAGATGCACAATGATAACAAGCAAATTATATTTTAGCGTATTTGAACAGACTGTAACCTGCTTTGGGTATATACATATACTTCTGCAAAATAAAAAAATTATTTCCTTTTCTTTTCTTTTTATCTCAAAGCAGTCCTACTGAATAATGGTAATAGTCTGAGTTATTGATATGTTGAAAAGACTTACAGCATTCTCAGGATTCTTTTCCATTTCTTTTCGAAATACAGTTTCCAAATCACTGGGTTGTCGATACTGGTATGCCTGTGAGTATGAGATCATTCAGAAAATGAAAAGGGCTATCATCACAGCCAACAATGTATTATACATTAATTAAAGTCCATGCAACAATATAGAAATATTAGGGCAGGTATATTTTAGCAGTGACGAGCATATACAGCAGTCTCCGCATAAAATCCCACCGCTTATGAACCTGGTTCGCTTAAGATCTCGCTGTTTTAAGAAAACAAAATTTTTACTACACAAAATTCACCCCTAAGATCTCACTCTGATTCACTCTGAAGGTCTATATTCGGCTAAAATCCCATATTTCAGATAATAATTTACAGAATAAAGAGCCAGGCGGGCACAGCCAATCAACCAAGAGTAAAAAGTTGAGATCATTAAACTGCCCGTGCATCAAACATCAGCCACTTTCGTGAATGTGATCACATAAGCCTTGGGTAAAACTCGATGAAGTGGTACAATAATGTTTGCCCCTAACAGGTTCACACTGAGGTGTGAACTGACCGACATGTTTGATTTTCCAAAACACTACACTCGCATCTGAGCTCTCCACCTAAACTTACATCACTCGCTGGGTGGGTAGGGCCTACAAGATTACATCGAACTGCGAACTCTTCACTGATCATTGGAGCAGTTGTCTCTACTCTAGGATATGCCAGACAGATTGAACTTTAATTGGTGTGGTCACAACATAATGGTGTGTAACGACAAAGGCGGGGGAAATTGGTCAGAGATGGAGAGCTATAAATTTTGGACAGATAAAGGGGAAGGGCATCTGGGTAAGCGTAGGTCTTGAGACTCAAGATAGGATAATAAAATGAAAATGACATGCCTCATGCCACTGCAATTGGATATCAAGGTTGACCACTCTTTGCTCATCATATGTCATAAACCCACCCAGGGGCCATGTCAATTCATTTAAGAGTGAAGGGAGACCATTTTACTGGTTGTGAACCTTAACATGGGTCACCGTAGATACTTTTCTTGGTTCATCGGCTAAGATCCTGTTCCAGGAAGATACCGCATTTTCCTTTCTCCCGAGCACCGAGATCTTATGCGGAGACTACTGCAATTGTGTCTCGTTAGACGTAAGTACATGTACATTGGGGGGGGAGGGTTAAAACTCACAGGATAAGCAAACCCAACTCATATGTGGACAATGATTACAAAACCAAACATGTGCTTGTAGCAGTTACTTGAAATCAACTATTCAGTTATCCTGGTCAGGTGTGAGAGGAAGGGTCGAGACAGAAAAGGTGACGTGAAAAAGATCATCTGCTTACTTTTTAAATGCAAAGGGAATGGGAGCACTTAAGCAGTGACTTGATTTTTTTTTTTTTTTGAGGCAAATCATCTTTCTAGGCTCATAAAACTCATAGATAAAAGTCATGTTAATGAAAAAGGATAGAAATAATCCCCTTCTTTACCAGCTAAAGAAAATGTAAAAGATCAGATTTAAAAAAATATAGGCCTATTATCATGCCATTCAGACGTGAAAATTCAAGAAAAAAAAACACATACATAAAGTACAACTATTTGAGAACAGCATGTTAAGATTTCTCAAATGTATTGCAAAGACAGTTCCGAGGTTTTACAGGCCCCTTTAATTTTGCAGGACTTCTTTTATATATCACCCTTAAGTACCTCCCAATCAGATCTCAGCACTTTTGACTACCAATGGAAATTTCGTTACAACTTTTGAAATTAGCTTCCTGTTGTGAGGCATCGTGGTTAAATAAGGTGCTCGTCAAAATGATGAAATCATAGAAATCAGCTTTTTTGGGGGGGCGATGGGCAATTTTGTACAAATTTTCTTTTTTTAGGCTGAACACATTTTATGTCCATTTAGAAACACATTTCTGTGTGAATTTTACTGAAAAACATTGATTAAGGGCAGAAAAAAATGTAAATTTTCAGTTTCCAAGGACTCTCTGGCTATGAAAGTTACCAATCTTTGGCTACCATTTTCTTGCTTATTTCACCTCTGGGACCATGCGATCCTGACCTCCTTTAATCGCAAATATTTCGACTTCTATTCAAGATGGAGGGATATTTTCTTCACCAAAAGGAAGGCATATGAACAGGCTTTAAGATGATACCTATAACCCTGTATGCCCAAAATAGTGACGAGTGCCTGATTCCACCACGTCCTGACACATTTACCTCCCATGCGTTCACGTTGAAGACACTGTTTGTGTAGTACTGCCCGTAGCGCCCGTAATGTTGGCTCTCCTGCTGGTACAACTGGTAGGGTTGCGGTACTGGTGGCGGCTGTGGCATCGGATGGACGTGGCCATGATGTTGGTATGGAGGCGGAGGCGCCTGTTGCTGGCTTTGAGGAAACGGCTGGTTTCCTAGAGGGTAGTTCACCCCACCGCCATAGTACGACATTGTAAGTTCCTGAGATGAAATTTTAGAAGGCTAAAGACAAACCACCAGCAACAATGTGCCATGCTTTATTCTTTTTCTTTTTTTATTTCCG
>NW_004797564.1:891100-893612 GCF_000002075.1 Aplysia californica | reverse complement strand
GGCCAAATTGGTTAAAGGGGGGAGACTAGTCGTGCTTTGGAAAACGCCAGTTCCCAAGGCGTGGTACACCCCGCTCAACGCGCGCCTGTATGTCTGAGTGAGATTTGGAAAGTTAAAGAAACCCATGCACGATGTCCCATTTATTGCTTTATGTGTTTATCACACAGTACGATGATTCTTTCTCTGGGAGTGAGAGAGCTGATTCTTTTTTACTTTATCCTTACAATCCATGCATGTAGAAAATAGTTATGAAATTTTGACATTTTAAATGTTGTGACAACACTTAGATTCTAGATTAGATATAACAATAAAGGATTTTTTAAAATTATTTATTTTTTCATGATGAGAAAATTTCACAGCTTCAATAACTATTCACCATATCACTAATTTTTCGTTCAAGCCATATGTTGTCAGTAGAGGTGATTGTTAGCCTGCAATGGTACTGGAGATTATTCGGTGCTTTTTCGGTAATTCCACCCCCCTTATTTGAGCCTGACCTACTTCTAGATCTAGATATCTATACGTTTGATTCGCGATGAGCTAAGATATCAAACCTAACAACAGCAAAACATTAAATTGTGGTAAAATTCAGGGGGGCATGCCCCCCTGAAACCCCCCTTCCTATTTTTGTTAGGTCAGGGGGGCAAGCCCCCCTGAAACCCCCTACTCTTGGGGCCAAAACCCGTGAATAACAATTGCGGGGTGGGAACTACCGAAAAAGCGCTGATTATTCTACAGAAACTTTTGTGGCTGTAAGTACGTTGAGAGAAAAGTCCACCAATTTAGGCATTCTCCCTTCCACACTTCGGGCAAGGAGGCCAAGAGTAGCCCGAACAGCAAGGTTCCCTAGTCATGATGTGTTAACTCCATACGAAATGTCAAAAGTGAAACTAATACACACTGGCTGAATAGAAGTTATAAGAAGGCTGCAGAAAGTACCATAGACTGGCATAGAGTCGTAGACCTGTCCATTTGACATTTAGAGGCTTGCTCCAGGGTTAGCTACCATGCAAGACTAAAGGTATGAAGAAATTGTCTAAAAATAATGTTTTAAAAATCCATAGTGGGCCTCTGGTAGATCTACTGTTAGAAAGTAAAATAGGATGACAAAATATAGCAGACGAGAGTATAGTCAGCGGGAAACTGCCAGAAAGAGGGAAATAAACATTGAAGGTTCAATACATGTAGATAGAAACATCATTCCAAACTCTTCTTCACTAAACCGACTAAACATACAGAAATTAGTCATTTAAAAGTCTACCTTTTAGATCGGTGTGCCTGCTTGCTCTAATTTGTGTCAGAAATAATTATCCCACTGCTTGTTTACATTCTCTAAGGAAATGATACTAAACTTACTTTTATAATCAAAGAGCTCCACAATCTAGATAAATTGGCTCGCATTTTATGTTATCAATTGATACGGTGAACCTTAATATTATTGCGTTCAATTGAATTAAATTATGTATGTTATCAATTTAAAATTGTGCATGGCTTTATAAGCCAAGCACAGCTTATTTCTGAGAAAAAATGGTGCTTTCTCATTTTCAAAAGCGTGTTTATAAACTTTAAACAAAACTCAACATGTGGTTCACCTTCAAATGTAACTTACATGATCCGGAAGGCTTTTGTGAGAGAACAAAATGAAAAAAGCATTATTTTTACAATAAAACCAGAACATATGTTGTAGATCTAAACATTCTTTTTCATGACGTTTTGACTTTTTGAATGTTTCTGTGTTGGATTTTGTTTATTAGTTTGTTTGTTTGTGTGAGCGAACTGTGATTTTGCTGTTGTTGTTGTTGTTGTTGCTGTTGCTGCTGCTGCTGCTGCTGCTGCTGCTGCTGCTGCTGCTGCTGCTGTTGTTGTTGTTGTTGTTGTTGTTGTTGTTGTTGTTGTTGTTGTTGTTGTAGACTGCTACATTAATATGGGAGACACACTGAAAAAAAATTAGCAAGTCGTTAGAAAGTTTTCTGTTGTTTTAAAAAAAAATACACCAATAGTGAAAGTTGAAGCAACTCACCGTCACAAACGTCATACAAACAACTGGAAAAGATGCCTCATTACAATACACTGCTTCACTTCTCAAAACCAGTCGTAGGTCTACAAGGTAGGCCTCTTTTAAAGACAGAATAGAAACGACAACAAATAGATCGGTAGCTATACACGTCAACGATACATCATACATGTATAACAATATCCAGCTACACATAAACGATACATGTTACGCCATAATTTTACCGGAGATAACACGAAGCTGTGTACCATATACGTACTTGGCGATTCTTTCCCTTCTTCTTGTGCTTATCGTCGTCAATATCCAGGTATCCCTTCAAAGCCTTTTTGCCGTGTTTGAGTAGGGAGGACATAATTCCTTTCGTTCACTGGGCCCAAAGTTGGCACGATCGGGTTGGGGTTTCCGGGACCCCCAACACTGGAAAATCTATCGACGGGGGGAGAGGGGGGAGGGACGGGGAGGGGGAGAGAGAGGGAGAAAGGGAGAGAGAGAGAGAGG
>NW_004797564.1:890059-891000 GCF_000002075.1 Aplysia californica | reverse complement strand
CTCACACACACACACACACACACACACACACACACACACACACACACACACACACACACACACATTGGTCAGTTCTGTTTCATCATTAGGCCTAGAATTCATTGTTCATTGCTCAAATTGTTACAGGAAGCAACATCCCTGCATTCCGGACATGTCCATTGATGGTCTGTTTCTCTCTCCAAAATATCGCTGAAGGTCTTTCCACTGATTGTGCCAGTGCATATCTGGTTGCACGTTCTTCTGTTCTTTCCTTCAAGGGTGCCAGATTTTCCGCTTCCGTTTTGTACTCTCAAAAACATCATCCTCTCCACAGCGGTACTAGCCTCTCCCCCGCCTTCCTATCTTCCTCCTCAATCAGCTGGCGAGAGAGAAATTTCCAGGTCTACAACTACAAGAGAATGGGAAACGCCTATGATGGTTTTCTGCAGGGCCACAGTGTAGAATTCTGTGTGCAGGGCTAATAAACCAAAGCTCTTGGTGCGCAGTAACGCACCCCCCCTGAACACTGAACATACATAGCTTCGCTCCTCTTTCGTTTTGATCCATCACGCAAACTGGTTGGTTGTTCTGCTCTATAAACATCTGTCAGAGCAACAACTTATTATTAATAAAGTAGGTTGTTTTTAAATACAGTACGGTATACTCCTTCGACGATCGTCCTTATCTTTCAACTATAATTCGTTTCTAGTTTTAGTAAGTGTTTTACGGCACATATCCCCCCTTGACAGCAAGCTCTATGCGCTGTACCGTGTACACTACACAATTATACATGTATTATTACCCCAGCAGATCATAGAACACTCAGAAACATTCTCAGCTTCCCGGGAAGCATACAGTGTAAGCAGCTGGTTAAGCACTCAAACACAAAGTGACAAGATCTTTCGCTGTCTACAGCTGTGTACCCATTCCCACCTGGGTGAAGTGAGGAAAATTCGTGTAAA
>NW_004797564.1:882071-889511 GCF_000002075.1 Aplysia californica | reverse complement strand
TCTCTCTCTCTCTCTCACACACACACACACACTAACACACATACACACACAGACACAAACACACGAACGCACCACGCGCGCGCGCGCACACACATGTGCGTGCAGATAAGTTCTTTGGTGCTTAGATTCGCGACAAGGTTGGGATTGGGGGTTGGATTGGAAGGAAGTCAAAGAAAAGAGGAACACAATAATTTATGTTGTTTTTATACTCACCAATAAAAAAGCCGCGTTAACGAGGAGCTTCAATAATATTAACTCTATCCGTACGTCGTGTTATACTTTCGTATCCATATGACTTGGGGAACTCTGTGCTACCACTTTCCAAAGAGGAAATTTACTCGTATATCCGATCCGTACGCTTTGCATAGCAGTAGCAGTCTGTCAAAAAGATTTTTTGACAAATACTGAACGTTTCAAAGAGATCTTCGTACTAGAAGTAGACCTATTCTAAAACGTGAAGAATACAACCCCGGGTGTACAAAATTACCCCAGTGCGTACGGATAGGGTTACGGTACGTCTTTCTACTTCTCTACAGCATGGGAACAGCGTTTTTACAAAACGAAGTCGGCAAGATCCTGGGTGAGTGCCTGGCAGAGGTGTGCGAAACTCGACCGGGGGACCCTATAGAGTTCATCGCCCATTGGCTGTACCGGCACAAGGACAGCGTGATGTACTTCCAGCAGAAGTCTGACGTCATGCGCGAGCTAGCGGAAATGGCCGCCCGTGTGGAGGAGGAGCGCAGGATGAGAAGGGAGCGATGTGATCAGCTCCGCAAACAAGTCCATGATGCGGCGGTAAGAGCCCACATTCCCCGATCGTAAATGGTCGCTTTTGATTAAATACACAACAGTACGCAAATACAGAACAGTTTACAACCATGCCACTGTCGGTCATCACTATGCAGGGCCCTGTATTTTGAGCTAGGGTTGTCGTGTCTTGCTCAAGGACACACCCCAGTGACCACCAGTCTGATCCCCGTCGAGGTTTCCAGAAATCTTGACCTACACCAAAAGTGGACATTGCCCGACCTATATAGGAGAAGTTTGATTTCATTGGTGTGAATATTTGTTTGGTCATAGAATAGAGAAAACTCTCCTTGTCTTTTAAAGAAACTGAACAAGGGTCCAAAAATGGTACCTTCGATTTTCTCAAAACAGCATTTTCAGGATAGCCCCCTTATGCTTACAAGCGACCATATATACATGTATCATACCCAGGGGGCTCTTGTGGTCTTGAAGTTAAGGTGTTCGCCTCTCATTCAATAGGTCCCGGGTTCGAATCTGGATAGCGACGGAAAATGTCCTGCTCTAAAATGGTAAAGTTTTGCTCAGTTTCTTTAAAAGACAAGGAGAGTTTTCTCTATAACCAAACAAATATTTCCACTCCTTAGACCTCGAGTAGATTGGTCTTATAGATGTAACTCTATAGAATGACCAAACACAAAAAGAGAATAGACATCTGCTTTCCTCTTGAAAAAAAATGGTGATCTGAAGATATAGCCTCAGATTATATGGATTGATTCTCTCTCTCTCTCTCTCTCTCTCACACACACACACACACACAATCACATATTCTATGTTGTAGTATATATATATATATATAAATATATTATATAATAGATAGATAGATAGACAGATAGAGATCTAGTACAGTACAACTCTTGACTTGCGCGTGAATTTGTTTATAATAGTGAGGGAGAGGTGGGCAAATCATCTGCCTCACTCTCTTGTCCTGACCCATTCTATCAAGAAACCTACATTTATGCATCTAGTGATACTTGTAGTACATCGTGAATACAATACTACATCATGTACATTGTGGTTGGGTTTCTTTTTCAAAACCTTTATATCTTTTGTTCTCCCCAGAGAAAGCTGCGTAGTGAGTGCCTTCCTTCATCGATGCTGTTTGGCCCCGATCTCTTTCAACAATACGGCTCAAGACTAGCACCGCACCTCCAACAACAGTTCTTCAACAGGAAGGGGAAGGCAATACCAGCAGCCATGAGGAGATACATGTATATGGACGGCGGCCCTGCTGGTATGATGGGGTATAAAGACGGTGCTGTTCCAATGAAGTATATGAACAGCCGTGCTGGCATGAAGCAGAAATATTATGGCCATGCACGAGCACCTTATGCAGATGGCACTATGTCTGATAGTGATATGCCCTATTGTCTGACGGGAGACAACCCGTCTTCGTACTCACCAGGAATGTTCGGACGTCTCTCTCGCCGGGAAAAACGCTTACTGAAGGCGGCACAGCTGCAGAGAGAATACATGGCCGAATGGGAGGTGACGGAAGAGTCGTGTCAACTTGTCTGTCAACATCCTCTACTGGGTCCACTCACTCGCCGGATTTGTAACGCTGATGAGATGTCAGGTGAGAAAGTATTCAATGGGTGGCTGTCCCCGTCGTTTTATGCAAGAAAAATTCTGAAATTAAGCAAACTGAGCCCAAAAAATGTGAAAGTATGCGATTCTGTTAATTTTAATAAAGAATGGTAAAGGAAAATAATCAGAAATTATGCGAAAAATGATCAAATTTTGCTAAATTATGCGGAGTGCATAAAACCACGGGGGCAGGTGGGCGGTTGGCGGGTGGTCTGGTGTCGTTTGCTCCTTCTTTCCTATACTATCAAACAACTATCATCTTTATCTCTCTCCTTCTCCTTTATATGTTTGTTACTCTCTTGTAACACCTCTAATCTTCAGCACTTATATGACCTTATTGTGTTGCAAGGGCCGTAACACTCTTACTAAAACTGAGGAAGTAATCAGTCATCCGTTGTCTTAGATTCTTAACAGTTAGAACTGATTTTTTTTTTTGGTAAGTGTTTTAAGGCGCTCGCAACTGCCTTAGGTCATATGAGCGCGTGGGACACACCAGACATTTTCAGTAGGTAGGAAATTTTGAATTTTGCCCGAGTGGCGGAATCCTACTCTTAAATTGATTTTATACCACCAAGGGATCTTTAACGTACGCAACTTGCACACTGAACCTCTGAGATTTTTCGCCCTTGTCCGAGAAGGGTAAGTGTAGATCTTTCCTACCAGAAGATTAGGGGTGTGGCTAAAAGACAGCAGTAAGAAGGAGCCAAGGAGTAGCAGTAGAAAGACTGCAGAAAAAGTCAGGAGCCCAGAGAAAGGGGCAAAGGAGGTGAGGGAGTGGGGGCAGAAAGAGAAAACGAAAGCAAACGACAGAACATGGCTAGAGAGCAGGAAAGGAGGTGAAAGGAGACAATTTTAGAGACGAAAATATTTCAGTGGCTTACCGGATTCGAACCCAGGACCTTTGAATGAGAGGCCAACACCTTAACCTATAGGCCACGAGAGCCCCTGATGTATTTTACTGTTAAATATCGATCAAACGCACACACCCCCCCTCCCACCTGTAAATTTGCAGTTCCCAAGGACACTCAGTCTTTGGGCGTCACCAATCTTCTGAGGTCATTTTCTCGCTAATCTTACCTCTGCACTCTGTCACAAAGCAACCCTCACCTGCTTTAATCGCAAACATCCCGACTTCTATTCGAGACAGATGGGCGCTTTTTTTTCCACAAAAAGCAAGACACATAAACAAGCTTTAACCCTATCTGTACGTCGTGTTTTACTATCGTATCCATACGACATGGGGAACTCTGTGCCACCACTTTCCAAAGAGGAAATTTACTCGTTAATCCGATCCGTACGTTTTGCAAAGAAGTCTGTCAAAATGATTTTTCGAGGAATACTGAAAGTATCAAAGAGACCTTCGCACTAGAAGTATTCTATAATGTGAAGAATACAACCCCGGGGATACAAAATGACCCCAGGGCATACGGATAGGGTTAAGATTAAAGCAATAACGACGACATATGCCCCAAAAATTGACGAGCAACTGATTTCACCACGCCATGACCCATTTCAATTCCACATGCTTACATATTGCCAATATCTCTCCTATTACAGAGAACCCAGACGTGTGGCACAGCAAAGACTTCAAGTGCCCGACATTTTATGACCATGAGATTTACACCAGATGCAACACAGACTCGGACAGTCTTCTGTGGATATTGTGACATCTACATCAGACTTATATATTTATAATTCAAGTTATTTTCTAGTTTTATTCCATCTACCATCACTACTACTGAAAACCAATCATACTTATATTCTATTACCATGGTTTTTGAGACAAACATCCATCTCCCTGCCTGAACAAACGTGTTTACAGCCACTGAAAACCATCACATCATTGACTTTGTAATCGATCCAGATGACATCATTGAGTACATAAGTAACAACTTCAGCTCACTCATGACATTACTTGAGCAAAAGTTGTGTCGACAAGACAAACAGGACTTGAAAAATTACCTCGTTCATCAGGGAAAACATCAAGATATGCTCCTGAATGCCAGAAGATTATCATCATTTTTGACATTCCAAGGAACGCAATAAATACACTATTCATGTTTCCATATTGTACAGTTTGTGTACATGTATTCAATTAACTGACTGCTACATCAACATTGGTCTTTATACATCCATGTACTTGATTAATTCCTCAATAAATAAAAAATGAACAATAACAGCATCAGAGTCCAGTTTCTTGTTTAAAGCAACTGGCCCGAAGATTAAGAACTTTCTTTTTCTAGATTTTTGTTCTTAGTTGCACCCCCCACCCCACACAGTGACACCACCCATACACAGAACATGTGCTTACTGTCCTCCCAATCCGGGCATATATGCTCAGACATGTGTCTTACAAGCGTGTCCAGGTTAAATATGTCGGTGTGAGAGAAGATCTCTGATTGGTCCCACGAGACGAATGTGTACAGTGGAAACCTGATATAACAGGGATGGTGGGACCAGAGAAAAAGTCATGTTATATCAGATCCCTGTTAAATCAGAAACGCAAGGGAAGTAAGTATTTGTGGACTAATCCAGCTGTATTTATTCAAGGCTTGTGCATGACACATTACGCGTGTGTGTAGCTAGGCTTTGGGCTAGATCGAAATCTGCAGCACACCGGAGCCCTCTCTCACTTCACCCGCTGCGTGTGCTAGCAGTGGCATGGCTTGCGTGGGCTTACTCCACCACTGCATTACTCTCTCTCTCTTACTTTTTACACATTGTTAACGAGCCTTTGTCCCTGTTATAACCAATTGGGCTCCGATGAGGCCCTGTTATTGCCGATTACTTTTAATAGAGACAAAGAGTAGCAAAAAACGGGGATTTAAAAAATCCGTTATTACCAGTTCCATGTTATATATGGTTTCCACTGTATCTCAGCAGTGACAGGACAGCTCACTCGTAGTGAGCAGCGTATTATACTCAACAGCCCAAGCGTGCAGTGATCCTACAGCACCATTACAACAAAATCCACGGTTAACAATCACATCACACTGATGTCTGAGTGAGCGAAAATCTCAGCTGTCAACAGCAAGGGTCCATTCATCATCATCATTGCCTTTTTCACCCTGGATCAGAATATAGGCCACGAGCAAACAGTTTCCACTTTTCCCTATCCTGGGCTAGTCGCTTGATGTCACTCCATTTCCTTCCACTTTTCATCATCTTTATTCCTTAGTTGCTCTGTTCTTTGTTTTTCCCCTGCACTACATTTCCTTCGGTCTATTCAACTGTCCTTGTCGTTTTATGCAAGAAAAATTCTGAAATTATGCAAACTGAGCCCAAAAATGTGAAATTATGCGAATCTGTTAATTTTAACAAAGAATGATAAAAGAAAATAAACAGAAATTATGCAAAAGCAAAAAATGATCACATTTTGCTAAATTATGTGGGGTGCATAAAACCACGGGGACAGATCCAACTCCATGAAACATACAGGGAGCGAACGATGAGCCTGCAAGATGGTGCTCCCACCAGCTGCCGCCGAGGGATGTCAGTCTACCAACAGACAAACCAAGACGACAGCTGCAAAATGCGTCGACCCACCTGGAACACCAGGACCTCAACAACCCGCTCATTGGGGGAAAATCGCCCAAGCTGAGATCATATCTCCACAAAATTGCGCCAGCAGACAATCCAGATCCGTCCTGTCAAGCCTGCAAGGAGGAGGAGGAGACTATGGACCATATGTTCCTGAGATGTCTCGCCAACGATCGTGCCAGAATTCGTCTGCTGGGACATTTCAGTAACCCATTTTCAGCACTTGTCAAGGACCCCCGAGCGACTGTTGAGTTCCTGCGTGCTGTCGGCATCGCTGATCGTTTATGACGCCACAGCGCCAGAAGAGTGAGAGACAGATGAAAGATACATAGGGAGAAAGAGTGTACTGGCTGAGGCAACCATGGACGTATAAAATGAAAAATGAAACAACACACAATCGTATACATATATATAAAAAAATTGTCGTATATTTTGTTTTAGTAAAGCTGGCAAAACATAAACATAATACTAATCATCAAAAAGTGAGGCGCTGTCGTTACTCTCAACCTCCTCCCTGTCGCTAGAACTGTCTCTTCTACGTTTCCTCGAGGGAGGGTTTATCAACGCCTCCTGAACCTTGATAACTTGTTGGTCCAGGGTACACAGGAAGTCAGTTTTGGGGCCCCCGCCGGGGTAGATCACATCACAACACAGCTGCAGCAGCCAGATGTAAGCGCGAGGTCTTGACCGCATCAAGGCTTGGTCAGAGGTCACCGGGTGAAAGAATGGCATCTGGACGGGACAGTGGGTCTGACGCTGCAATAAGTCCTCCAGCTGGTCAGTATCTGATGGTGCTGAAACAACGAGTTTGGAAAAAAAATTTATATATTGGTATTTTAAAAGTTTTATTAAGTGTTTTACGACACTTGCAACACAATAAGGTCATATGAGTGCCGAAGATTAGAGGTTTTACAAGAGAGTAACAAACACAAAAAAGAAAGAGGGGAGATGAAGATGAAAGAAGTTTGATACGAAAATAGGAAAGAAGAAGGAAACCACACCAGAGCACCCGCCAACCACCCACGGCTCCGGGTATCAAAATTGTCATTACCTCAAGAGCAGAATAATGAAGTCCGCATCAATCTCTATCACCATAACAAAGCAAACATTTCAGGTTGGTCTAATACTAGCAGATCAAAACAAGAAAGGTACGTGACCTTGAGAACAAACCCTCGCACTTTAAGCTCAAAGTGCAGACCGAGGAGATTTTCATTCAAATATAGTAGAACCTGCTCTAACCAGAACCTGTTCGTCTTTCAGCCACACCCTTGATCTTTTGGTAGGGAAGATCTACACCTAGCCTTCTCGGAAAATGACGAAAAATCTCGGAGGGCCCGTGTGCAAGTTGTGCACGTTAAAGATCCCTTGGTAGTCTAAAATCTATAAGAGTAGGCTTCAGCCGCCACCCGCGCAAAATTCAAAATTTTCTACCAACTGAAAATGTTAGGTGTGTCCCCGCGCACTCATATGACCTTATGCAGTTACAAGCGCCGTAAAACACCAACACCC